>NW_017259206.1:5807325-5837005 GCF_001594045.1 Atta colombica | reverse complement strand
TATATGTGAACTCTTAGAGAACAAATAGAAAACCCGAGAGAAAATCTAAAGAAAATGATCGAATCTTCAGTTATGTTGACAATACAATGTTAAAACTAGACGATGACATAAGAGTCTAACTAAATGAATTTGCAAAGATGATTCGCTCTACAATTAGATATATTGTAAGTAGAAAGATCGGTCATCGGCGGGAGGAAATGCCTTGAATCGGTTAAGACCGCGGAAATACAGCCGGTTGTTTGCGTTTTCTCCCCTCCCAGTCTAGCTTTCACCCTTTCCTTCACGCAGCAATACTTCCTGTCTGTACTTACTGTCGCTATCGCGACAACCTGTGGCTTCCTAATCTTTCAGAAGGCAGTCAGATACTCAGGAAGTAAATATGTTGAATTAACATGGATTTTGCAGAGGACAGAAAATGTTAATGAAAGTCAAATATTAGCTAGTGTCAAAAGTAATATTCATTAAAACTAATATAATAACGTTTTTTAAATAGTTTCGTTGACGCATTAAATTACAATATTTATTGTTTCATGTCTATTCAGATATTCAATATTTGAATGAATTTTAAATGATTTTACCGAAGAACCGACATTTAAAAAAAATAAAATTTCCTTCATTAATTAAAATTCATTAATCGATTTTTTGTTCTTTTCCTTTGTTGGCGTGTCTAATATAATTATCGGTCGCCATCTTTTTCATTTTCTAATCGCTCGTCCTTTCGTTTTCCTCTATGCGCAACACGTTTTAAATAGTAGTTTGATTAGAAAGTACGTGGGTGTATTTTATTACGATTACCGGTTCGATAATTTTGCTATAGAAAGTTTTCCGCCTGTGTCTGCCACACCGTGTTCGACGTTAGCATTTAAAAAGGATCTGGACGATTTATAACTGTATGCCAACAGCCGCAGATATGTATTATATGAGCAATAAATGTTCACCAGAATGTCTTCCGCATGAAACAAGCCAATTGATGCCAATGCGTTTATATACCTCGATAGGATTACACATATTTCTTGGACGATCCTTTGAAACAAGTTAATACGCATCGCACAACTCGTTGCGCTAATCATAAGGTAATAGATAATTAAAGATAGACATTAAATTCATTAAAGCAATTGAAGCTAGAAAATTTTTTATGAGACATACAAATCTTGCAATCTCTCCCTCTCTCTCTCTCTCTCTCTCTCTCTCTCTCTCTCTCTCTCTCTCTCACACACACTGACTCGTCGAGTGTCATATAGTGACACAAAATTTGTGTTAAAAATACATTTTATATATCCTAAATGATTTACTTAAATTTTTATATTAATATAACACAAGATAAATATGTTAGAAGGTAACACAAGTATTATCTAAGAAGATAAACACAAAAAAAGGTAACTGGACACAATTTGTAAGCAAATTGTGAAAGAAAACATTTTTTCAATAAAATTAACATTTATGATATATTAAAAAAAATTAATACAATTATAATTAATATTTTATTTATTTATCTTAAAATTTATGTTTTAAAGCACATTATATTGTCATTTGTTCATTCACTTACTCATAAATTTTGTTGTTTTATAATGATAGTAAGAAATTTTGTGAACATTAATTCAAACACAAATGTACTATTTAAATAACAATTACATTATGTTAAATTAACACTCGAATATGTTAAAAATTCAACCCAAAATTTTAATAAGAACGGATTATTTTCAACACAATTAGAAAATATTTTTTACTGTTCATTTATATAGAAAATCGATATTGAACAGCTAAATCCGCATCCGGCTGTATTCTCAGCGATCTCGCGTTCAGTAACTGGTTTTGAAAGGCATACATGTCCTTCAGGGACGCGGAATCGTGGCTCGTCCTTGGCCATGGAACATGGCCGTCCATGTAATACGCTCGTGTGGTAATTCTTTTAGGTAATTCTTAACCGTTACGTTCCACGTAATCTATGTAACATGTTCGATCATCGCGTGTTTCTCAGTTTTTATAATTTGTCTGCAAATTAACGTTTTTTTCTTTTGATATTATTTCATCAAAAAATTTGATTAAAGAGAATAAAAGATTAGTACCAAATCCTAATCGTAAATAATAGTTTAAATTTTTAATTGCAAATCATACACTGAGAAAAAAATATATTCTAAATTTCAATAAATATTTATTTGAATAGTATCAACTAAATATTTATTAAATATAAAAATATATTTATTTGGTATTTTGGTACAAAAAACATTAATTTGATTTAACAATCTTCTTATTATTAAACAAATATTTATTTAAATTTAGGCTTATTTTTTTCTCAGTAGTTCTTACTTAGTTGGTATTTTTAATCGTTGAATTCCATTTGCTAGAAAAAAAAGTATCAATACCGTTCGATTAGTCTTAGATCGAGTATCTTTAAAACGTCAATGGAATAATAATTGACGCTAGCATCGCTGGCTGAATATCTCTTCTAGAATGAAAGTGAAAGACAATGTTTTTATATCAGAACATAGTTTTACAATCTTCGAACGCGGTTTTAAAAGTTGTTTTTAAGTAAAATCGTGCCATTTCTCATTTTATTTTTTAATCTGATGGATCAGTAATAATATAATATGAATTTCTTTCGTCTTTTCCTTTTTCGTCTTTATTATTAGCTAATATAATTATACAGGAATATACGTGGATTGATTTCCGTTTACAGATAATATTTATGATTGTTGATCTAAATTTGCATCTTCCACGAATCAGCAAAGGAAACAAATAATTAATGTCGTCATGATATAGTAATATGGTCGAGCTAACTGTGGAAATATTTCCAAGTTCTGTTAATAAATGTGCGGGATTCTTACTATACGTGTGATATCCAGTTTCTCACAATCTTTGACGTACACAGTCGATTAAAGTAAGATATTTTCTTTTTTTTTTATATATACGAGCGTATTATTTTGTTTCCTGGTAATTAGTTGGAAAAGATTGATACATGTCCTTGACAGTGTAATATCCCAGTCAGAAATGATAATGGAATCGACGTCGATTCAATGTCGATTCCATTATCATTTCTGACTGGGACGTGAAGCGGCGCAGCGCATTTGATTCGCATTTTTTTCTTGAGATAGCAAACAGCTGCATGTCGACTTATCGATCAATGTTGTGTATACGACATTAGGTAATTGTTGAATAAATAGAAGCACATAGACATCATGAGCGAAAGTTACGCGGAAACTGACCCGGTGCAATGCATTTGACCGCTAAATAGGATCTTCGATGATATTTTCATCCGAAGACAGATCGATGTAGTACACGTTGATAAATTATACAAGCAAGAATAAATATCTGTTGCAACCTTTACATGGTAGTTAATATAAGATTAATATGAGATGCTGTCGCGCAAAATAAGATGTTCATACGCATATGCCATGTGCTTCGATATTTTCTTTTATGAAATTTAAAAAGCCTGACTCTTGGGAATTAATTAAAGGTTATTTAATCCGTAATATAATTTTCCGATTCTTTACTACACGCGATAGGTCATTCGTGTCTAAGTTAATTTTTATCATTTTTTTTAAATATATATAATAGAAATTGTTAAGTGATTCTTACATACCTTTAGAAAATATTTACTAAAAAAACTGTTCATTTGACTTAAATTAATTTAATTGTCTTTATTTCATTCGTCGAAAAATGTCAAATATAATATGTTTAACGTAAATAAAATCGAAAGAAATAAAAACAAGCTAAATTAATTTAGTCAAATGAATAACTTTTTCTCAGTGTATTAAAAGGTTGTGTATTTAAAAAAAAAAGGAAGGAATTTTTAAGAAAAATTACTAGGTGTTCCTACACTGAAAAAAAATGTATATTAAATTTTAATAAATATTTGCTTGAAATATATAATATTTACTTAAAAAGTTAAATCAAATTAATGGTTCTTGAATTAAACAAAATATGTTTACATTTAATAATTCAACTAGTACTGTTCAAACAAATATCTATTAAAATTCAGTATATTATTTTTTGTCAGTACAGTATTTAAAAAAAAAAAAGAAATGAGCAGAACACATTGTGTGTACTAAGAGGTGAAAAGAATTAATACTTACAATTAATATTTACAAAATTTTTAACGTCTTGATTTACCAAAATTCCTCGAAAAATTGCGCTTCCGCACGCAAGTAGATAAAATTAGATAAAATTAGAAGAAACATCAGTTCCGCATTAACGACGCAGCTATCAGCCGTGCGGATTCGCACAACACGCGGCCACGCTCGTCGAACCAATTAAATTATACAAATCGATCCGGGGAGAAAGTCCGCGGAGAGAGAACGGGGCACAAGCGTTAAAGGAAACAATTTGCGATGTACGAAGTCCACGAAGCGACGCCTTTACTCGCATACGGCACCGCACGAGCAGATATACGTATGGATATGCTCGTCCGCATGTGCATTGCACTTGCGCGCGCTCAGGAAGCCGCGACTGTAATTTTACAGATCATTTCCCGCAAACACGCAATTCTCCTGAAAATTACAAGGCTACGGAGGGGACAGGCAGCGCCGTATTGTACACCTCGGCCCCTTTTCTCGCGCACGTGCGCGCATACGCGTCCTCGTGACACGCGCAGTTTCCGGTATACACGACGTTCCTGTGAACGTCGCGAAGGATGCCCGCGGAAATCACCGACTGATGAGAATTATTGTACTTTCTGACGACTGTTATTAATTGAACGTTAAGACACGGGATTAAGTATTAGTGTTTCATCAAGATCAAGAAATTCAAGAAATCTTGTCTTAATTCCTTTTTTGTCTTGAATCAAGACAAGACCAAAACAAAAAATTGAAAATTGATTTCAAGACAAAACAAGAAATTGTTATCAAGATTTCTTGATAATAAGTATTAAAAAAATATTAAAATAATAAAGTATCAAAAATAAAATCTGATTTCTTGAAATTTCTTGAAATTCTTTCCGTAACCGTTTTTATTTTTGATATTTTATTATTTTATTTCTGATTTGAAAAGTTTTGAATAAGTTAGGATTTCAATTGGATTTATTGGTATTTATAACAACTTATATAAGTAAACAACTTATATAAATTGGTATTTGTAACAACTTATATAGAAATGTATACTCATACATTTTCACTAAATAGCAAAATAGCAGAATGTAAATCGATTAATAAAAAAATAAAAAGTCCTTGATTTAATCAAAATTAAATTATACCCATTTAGATACATCCTTGTACCAGATAATTAACTTTTACATTTATATAAAGGAATATATGTAAAATCAATATTGCGATATTATTAGCAAAAGTATATTATATATAAATATTTGCATACTTTTACTAATAGTATGCAATTAAATCAGGAATGATTAAAATAGTAATTATAATAATTATACATATCTAATAACCTTAGGAATCTAATAATCTGAAATACGTGTAGTTACATTTGTACAATAACCTCATGATATTAAAAATGATAATTTGAAAAATATTTTTAATCTTTATTAATAGATTTGTGCATAATAAACATTATAGGCGCATTTTTAAACATAGTAAATTATGAGACAACTTGACATTCAATTTATACTTATGTTTTCTTATTATCTCTTACGACGTGACGTAGTTAAAAAACCAAGAGTCCTGCTTAAAAAATCAAGAAATTCAAGATTCTTGAATTTAAGACAATAACAATATCAAGAAATGATCAAGACAAGAAAAACGAAATTTCTTATCTTGAAAATCAGACAAGACAAGAAATGCTTTTTAAAACAAGAAATCTTATCTTGATGAAATATTAATAAGTATCAATAAAATGGACGTTTTTCCTTTAAACTGCTATAAATGTCGCGAAGAATGCATGTGAAAGCCACCAGCTGATGAGGGTTGCATTCTGACGATTATTATTAATTGAGACTCATGAAAGCTACGTTAAGACACATGGCATAAATGTCAATAATGGACGTTCTTCTTTTAAAGGTCATATAAGAAAATCGTATCTAATAATTTATTCTAATTGTCGATCATTTATTAATTCATAAATATTATACGTTACGTTCGTTTTCGTTCTTGTTTAGAATTTAAAATGAATATAATTTCTAAAGGAAGGAATTAAAGTCCGTTAAAAAGTCATACTTCCTCAAGGAAGAAAGAAAAACAGATTTTTGTCGATTAATTCATGAAGAATAAATGAGAGATGAAGTTTGACCGATTCGGGGCGGTGGATCTCTGGCATTTATCGCGACTTCGCAGCCCGGAAGCCAGCTGAACGATCGCTCGGTTCCTTCGAGGGAAAGTGGCCCGAACAACTTTCACTTGCTAGCAAGCCAGACACCACTTCGCGAATAACGCCACAACAAGAATTCTGAGCATTGTACACGGACTGAAACGGGCCTGTCGCGACGCAATATTTTTGCGCGATTAAGTGCGACACGCAACAGATGACAGATTTATACCTCTCCTGGCAAAATATATAAATATCTATATATGTAATGATATATTAAGCGTTTTCACTGTTGAAATATTATTTCTTAATTTTTTTTTTTGTAGAAATTATTATCATTGACAATCACAATCTTTAAAGATACAAGCAACTGTAACATGTTTAGAAAACTCTCACTACATGAGAACGTTTAAATTGTAAATTTATTTCATATAGACAAACAAATGATGAGAATAAAAGATTAGGTGTGCACGAATTCTTTAGGTGGTTTAAAGGAAAAGCATCCATTATATGTAAATTTTGCTTTCATCATTTCTAAGAGATTGCATCTTGTGAAAAACTAATTAAAATAAAAAAATTCATATATTTATCTTAATTCACTATATAAAGATCGCAATGAACATGGACGCTAAATGTCAATTTGTGTATTAGACCGCGATTGCATCAAGCGAGTTATCGCGAGCTCGTAAAATTTTGTTCCGTCATAAAATGTTTTATGCCTCTTGTCAGGTTAAGATCGAACAGATAGTCTGCACATATTTACATATTTTAAATAGAACAATACTTTTATATGTTATCGCTCGATGAAAATTTTTCTCGAGCAAATTCATCGAAATTATTGTACAGTATTTTATTTATAAACTTTCTGTATACTGAAAAGAAAATCTTAATTTCAAAGAAATATCTCTTTGCTCGTATTGAAAAAACATTATTTCTTTGAATCAATGAAAATTTCTTTGAAAATACGATATCTAAAATTTTTAAAGAAATTTTCATTGATTCAAAGAAATAATTTTTCAATACGAGCAAAGAAATATGTCTTTGAAATTAAGATATTTTTTTTTCAGTGCACAAAAATATTTGAAAACACATTGATAGAATTTTTTAATTATTATTTATCAAATCCATCGGCGTGTGCCCGCGTACGCCCAGAGAAATCAGATTGTACCAGGATGAAAGAGAAATCCGCGCTCGTAGCGGAACAGGAGGAGGACACGGTTTATTAAAGAACGAGGAAAAGAGAAAGAGAAGTCGAAAGGAATGGATACAAGCAGGAGGGGGCAAGTCAGGAAGAATAACCGTGTTTTTCCTTCTTCTGCTTCTGCTCCCTACTTGCGGTAGAGTGTTTCTTTTTTTTTCCCCTTTCTCACGCGTGTAAAACTCGCGGAAACGAGTCTGCTCGATGCGTGTTGTGGCGCATACTGTGGCGTATACTGTGTGCAACGCGTAAATATGGCGTGCAACGTGGATCTAGGAAGCAAAATTAACGCGCTGTCTAATAAGATATATGTCAGAGTGAATAATATATATGATTTTTCTATTCCTTTAAAGATTTTGTTTAATAAAATGGTTTGATATATGTTTAAATGTATCGTTTGATATGTCCATAATTGATATGTTGACACTCGTTTGCTATAACAAAACATAACTCAGAAAACAAAATTTAACAGAAAATCAGTTTAAACGTTTCGAATTTTAAAGCATTAATTTAGAAATGCAATTTTAGTTACTTCTTTAAAATAGATTTTCATGTTTTTATTTTTTTCTGCAATCAACTAAGAACATAAGAATTTTTTACTTATGTCATTATTGTAAAGCAAATGAGCGATACGTATTTAATATATGTTGTTTGTTCAAATAGTAGATTATCAAGTTTTCAAATTAAATTTAAAAATTAAAAGTGATGTAAAAATATATGAATTATATTGATATCTCTCTTTCTATCTCTCACAATTGCAAATGATGCAAAAATTCATTCACATTGGGATTAATAGAAATTCTACGAAACCTGTCTAATTGCAGTTTTAATTTGCACACACACACACACACACACACACACACGCGCGCGCGCGCGCGCGCGCGCGTGCATACGCATACATACACACACAATTCGATTATTATTTTTTAAATGATCACAGTTGCCACGCGCGGAAAGATGCTAAGAACAGTTTATTTTAACATGTTGGTAAAGACGATGCATTTACGAGGCTCGTTGACTCGAACGAAGTTGACCTAGTCAGAGGCACCCGCTGGTCGTCTAATCTAAAATTAATTCCTAACAGCTGCTGCCGACTAACGCGCGTATATCGCACATCCATGCTTATTCTGTCAGCTTTTATTATTTTCATGCCGTGTCAAGGCCGCATTCCGTTTCTCTCCTCCGGCTTCTTGATGGCGAGGCGAACGAAAAAGTGCGTAAACCGGAAGAAGAGAAAGGAGGAAGTACTGAATGCGCGCACGCGTGTTAATTATACGAGTCTTATTGCCACGATCGCGATAAGTAATGATTGATTTCGTTTATTAGAAAAATGTAATATTTTCATCTAGTGTCCGACGAAGAATGCACATTTCCACTTCATGCCTATGTAAAGTTTCTATTTTCATTTCGAATAGAATTATACCATTTATATCTTATAATTACACTTGAAATGTATCTCGAAAGATCCATTAAAAAAAATTATATTGCGTAAAGTGATAAAAATTAGTTTGCGTAACATTTGTTGTACTGATTTATTTCAAATTGAGATTTTCTTATTTTTTTAATATAAACGAACGGAAATTCATCGTTCTTGCGAATATTTTCTCATCCAGCCGTTGCTGATCGTTCTCGAGATGCATTGTGTTGCTTGTAATAATTACCTTTGGCCCGATAATCGACCTCTTATCTTGCTTGACGCTCCACTAGGATATGCAATTTACTGCGACAATAATTGACAATTATCGCTTCCTTTCCTTAGTATATGGACTAGATCGAAGCGATATCGACGCTTTATAAGGTCAATTTTAATTGATTCGATTCGCCCGTCACGAGACACCTTTAATTGGAAACTCCGTACGAGGTAGATAATTAAGATATGCCAATTATTTCCTTCCTCTCGATGGGAGTTTTTCCTTCTTCGTTACAATCATCCCCCGCTACAAGATTCATATTTATATTCATAGAATGAAGAAATTAGTGAACACTTCAGAATAATTGAAGTCTCTGATATACACGAAACCGTGGAAAATTCGTTTCCAATAACTTGTTTAAACTGTACCTATATTTATTTAATAATTTTCACGTTAAATGCATCAAGATTTCCTTCACAGATCGCTATTATATTTAGAAACAATTTTTTTATATACGGAAAGAACGATTTTAGTGAAGTATCTAAAAATAACTGAAGCTGAAAATATTTATATTATCATCATTAAAATAATTATATAGGACGTTCACAAACTGATTGCTAGACTGTTAAACTTTTTACTTCATTCATCATGCTTGCGGTTCCTACAAAAGTTATTTTCTGTATCGAGCTAAATTTTAGATACTTCAGTAAAATCATTCTTTCCATAGGAATTGCCCAGGCAATGGATCATTAAAATGTTCATCAAAAAAAAAGCCCAGTAGATAGTTAAGATGTACAGTTCCGGGATTGAGGTAGAAAAAAGGGATTTCACAAGATTGGACCCGTATTCGTTAACGGCAGGTCGGCATATCTAACGGCAACAACTTTCTCATTGCTGTGCCGAAAAGTACGAGCCCACGTGCCACTTGGAGAAAGGAGGCCATCCAAATGTCAGCCCTGCGTGGCGATGCCTCGAATATATCCTGTGTGTAGGGTAAAAGTTTTGACGATAACTCATTTCAATGTAATCAAACTACTGAATTTCATACCGATAAAAACAGGTCTTTTAGGCGAAACCAAGCCGGAATCGAATATGTATTTTAACAAGCGTGCGAATGAAACAATTATGATCTGTATCAATACCTGGCAGTAAAATGTATGAATTATAAAGTCGGAGAAAAAAAAAATGAAACTTGTTCCATCCGATACTTCCTACTCGGTAACGAAAGATTATTTCCAGCTCTTTCCTGCCGCTCCATATCGCTGGAAAGCGGTTTAAGCAGTTATGCGCATTTCCTTTATTAATTACCAGACACGAGTAAATGTGAAAAACGATTAATAGAAGAAAAAATAATAGAGATCTGGAACGCGGAAAATCATCGTTGTGAGCTTCCGCGCTTTATTGGGTAAAATAAATAAATAAAAGAGATACCCCCTCGGTATGTATATTTGTAATGATACTTTTTCCAAACAAAACGATTAATTGTATAGCGTTTACATAGCGATAATACAATTATATATAGGACCGTATTTCTCTTTCTCGAAAAAGTTTCATATTGCACTTTTTCGTAACGATTTAAGTAACAATGATCGTGATATCCAGAAAGTGGAAAGTCTTGGCATAATCATGCTTTCGGCGAGCACACATTATCCTCGATTTCGACTGTTCCCAAATGCGGAGACCATGACCGTCATTTACATTTCTGGCCGAGATAGTTTCGCTTTTCATTAATTCAAACAACTTTCGATTATCATTAATCATTTGGCGTCATGTCCGACAGAATCATTTCCAAAACTCATTAAGATTAATTATTATTTTATCATACATTACTTCCTTTAACAAATTAAATCCGATAATAAGAAAAACGTAACATGTCAAACAATTTCTAAAAAGATTTAAAAGATTCGATCAAAATAGACGTACGTTAAAAATATAAAATACAGCAAAGCATTAAACATATATATTTATAAAATGAAAAATTTATTTAAAATTAAATAGGAAATATAATTTCTTACTTGTTAATGATATCGATTTGCAAAAAAAAAAAAAAAAATTTTCCGACGATAATTCCCTGAAATATTTCGCAGTTTCTCTAAAAGGCTTTGTCGCATTACAAATTATCTGTCTAGCAAAGCTTGATCGGAGTAGGAAGTCGCGTGCCGCGTGACTTTCACTTTCACCGAAATAACGGGGACGCAGAAACGATTGCGTATATCCGCGGGCATATGTCTCATACGAACACGCACGTACGTATGCTTCTCTGACGGTTCGCCTTTCTCTCGTAAACAGCGCGACCCTTTCTTTCTCCTGTTCTTTATTTGTTCCTTTTTCCGGTGCGAAAAGAGAAACTCGTCTTTAAATTACTTTTCGAACGCATATTGAAGGAAGAAAGGGTTCAAGACGTGCCACCCTTTCGCTTGTTGCAAGTTTAAATCGCCTGATTTCTATCAACATAAATTAATTTTAATCTTGGTTCTATTAACTTTTCCTAGTTCTGAGTAGTAAAAAAGGTAAAGAGTAAATTAAACTGAGATTAAAGTTAATTTATATTGACAAAGACATGAAAAATTTTAATCTTTTAAATATAAAGACCTGTAAGTGGGTTTTTTCTTGAATTTTTATATATCGAGAGAGAGAGAGAGAGAGAGAGAGAGAGAGAGAGAGAGAGAGATTCGTTATTTCTTCCAGATATTTTGACTAATAATATTGAATTAGAACAAAAGTTAATACCATTACGAACTTTAGAATTCAGATAGCTGTATAATTTCATTAAAAATGAGCAACATTTAAATTTAAAAGAAGATTTTAAATCATAAAATCTCTACTTTCTAGAGGTCACTATGTTTTTGATTTGTTTTTGTGAATTTGGTGATTTTTATCAAATATAAAAATCATTTATCAAATATAGAAAATACAGAAATCTAAAAATATAGAAAACTATGAGCTAGTCAAAATGGAAAATTTTCTTTTCATTTTGTAGGTCTGTCATGTGTTAAAAAAAACTTTCAAAAATTTTCAAATTTCTAATGTAAAAGCTTAAAATTTTTTCTACAAAATCGATTTTTTTAAATATTCTTAAGATTTTTTGTTACTGAACTTATCGCGAAAATAAAAGGAACATTTTGATTGTTCATAACTCTGTAAAAATCATTGTACTTTCTCAATAAAAAAAAAAAACAAATTCTGAAAGCTGAAAACTTGCTTTATTGAATGGTATTATTACCAAATTTTGTTAAAAACAGAAATATAGACATACAAATATAGCAGCGCCACGAATTTTTGTTCCGACCTAATTCTAGTTCTGAGTATTAGAAAAAAGTAATGAGTTAAAATTGAAATTAAAATTAATCTATATTGATAAAAATGGACATGCGAAATTATATTCTTATACTTATGCAATTATATGTTCTTTTTATATTTATTATGCTTATACATAATAAAGTTGAACTTACCGAACAACTGACGCATTTCAATTAGTATAGAACATGGTACCATTTCGATGGACGGTCTTTTGTGTTTTAACGTTTTTATCTCGTTTCGACAAAGGTCTATTTAAAGAACGTTTAGATAATAGCGACTAATGACACGTGCAAGCGTACATACATTATGCACCTGTACGCATACATATACTCTTGCAAGTGAATTTAACGAATTCGTTCTTCCCTAGCTCGTTTGTCCAGTTCTGACGTATCGGGTCATGGTATCTTCCGGTTCTCATATAGAAAGAACGCGCATAGCCTGTAATAACGATTAATAGACAGGAGATTAGCAACAGATTTCCTCTCTTGCCGATTAACATCATGCGAAAAAAATATCAAATTAATGACGATGCAACTATGTACATATTCGCAATCTTGTGCGAATATATGTTCATCGCATAACTTTTATTACATTTGATTGGAATCATATAGTTTATTTTTACAGATAATGGGATTTAAAATCTAAATTTTTCAAATTCAAGGAACGATTTAATCATTCGAAATTCATATATCGTAACAATAATGTAATTTGTAACTTTAAAAAAATATAAATTAATTTCTTTATCGTTGCTTTTTCATCAATTATTCGCTGTATATTTTTATACGTCACGATATAACGTGTATTTGTTACAATGTAAGAATATTAGTGACATTAACATTTGTTGAGATTGACACGCGGAATATGCCGCTGTGAAACCTTGGGATACCGCGCGGTCGGAGAATTTATCATTGATTTATGAAGTGCGCCAGAACTAGTTTCAGCTCGAGCAGATTGAACTGTTTCTATATCGACCAACGCTACAACATCGTTCAATGCTCACAGTAATATTAGCCCGCTAATGAGATCAAATACCCCATTAACTATTTCCATATTCATTAAAAAACAGCACAATCTACTTCTAACTTAATATTCATTCATATCGCGTGTGTTTCTGCATTATTTTGTGATATTTTATTAGTATTTTACATGCGCATACGTGAGGGCAGATTTAATGTCTAACATAAAATCATTTTTATTACTACATTTACTGCATTAAGAAATTATTTTTTCGAATTCCAAAAAATTATTATTTATATATCAACGAAGGTAATTTAATTATGCACATTAATATCTACATTAAATTATACTTATAGTATTTTATCAATCATATTTTATTTGAAATGTATAAAGATATTCAGTCAAATATAATTTTCTACATAAACAATGGTATCGAGAATAGAGAAGATTTTTTAAATATAAAATAATTATAAGATTTTTGTGACAATCTTATAACAAGTTCAATTTGCAATTTACGAAGTTAAAATTGATATTTCTTATTAGTGGATATAATTAATAAATCGTACTCTTTTTCATCTCTTTATGTAATTTATCTAATTGAAAAATTATGAACGCAAACAAATTTATTTATTTATTTATAATGAAAAGACTTGATATTCTCAGACGTTTAAAAACAAGATCGTAACTCATGATGGACAATATTAACTGTCGATAATATTTGCGTACAACAAGATCGTCTTTTTTTTAATCGTAATATTTTTTTATTGTCAAATGGGGAAATCTCTCGATCGTTATCATAGGATGTTCTTCGATTCCAAGAGGCCGATCACCATCAAGTCATTTTTTCTCCCTGTTATATACAGAAGATAATATATCTTTAAATCGACCACAGAAGCATAGAACCGGTTGTCTACTTGTGTTCTTACATTATCTAAGAAGTTTTAAAAGTTTTTTTCGACAATTTTGCTTTCGTAATTTACTTTGCTATTTACATTGTAATTAGGAACATGAAGAAGCATGCCTTTTTTACTTAAGACTTCTGTTTATTCTTATTTATCAGACATACGACACGTCTCCAACCGCAAATTAGAAATGATTAAAAAATAGGAACAATAAGCGCTTTTTTATTAGGATTATTCAAAATACGAAACTATGATTTACCTCTTCAGACTTCATATTGTTATCGTTAAATTTATAATGGTGAACTAATAAAATATGAAATTAAATTAGAGTTAATAAGAATCTAGGACATTACACAGTTGTATTTTGAATAGAATAATAAAGATTAATTTATTAGATAAGATTTTTTGCGAAACTTAAGAAGAAATTTCTACGATCTTTATCTTATACTTTCGTAATTTCAATCTTATATTTATAATAGTCAGTTTACTGAACGAATGGTTCAATTTGAGCCAAAATATTTATTTTCGAAAAACACTGACAAAATGTTATATCAACAACATTATCTTAATAATTTTGTTAATTCAATAATACTATCAATCAAACAAAATTTTATTAAAACAAGAGTATAACGTATTTGATTCATTAATAATGTTGAATTAATAAAATTATGTTCAATTAAAATAGTGTTGATATAACATCATTTTGATTTATCCATTGATATATATCAATTTATTATTTTATAAAACATAACCGCACTATATATATATATATATACTCTTAGTAGCGCTATTTTAATTAACTTTATGATTTCAATTTCAAGATTCCTTATTTATTTATTTTGTAAAACACAAGACATCAACAATAATATATTTCAGGACAAAATTCCACGGGCAATAATGAGTCGCTAGCGGAAAGTGCGAAGGTGTCTATTCCTAAGAATGGCACATGATTACTTTCTCCGACAGCCTGCACGGCTGGACATTCGTCGACAACGCCGGCGACGATGACGACGACGACGCAGCGATGAGTACGATGACGACGTAGTCGAGAATCGTGCGCAACGCCAGCTGTCTTCCGGGTTTAAGCCTGAATAGCCAGGTTTCCACGGTGTAGGTTTGCATGATGGAAACAGTCTCGCGATGTCGGCGAGTGAGATCGAGCGAACTTTTCCTACGCGTGACGGCATATGTGAAAATCGCGAAATTACAACTTCCCGCTGAGATTTTTGACCGACAGACTTGATTAAATAAAACTCATAACAGATTTGAAATCTGTGTATGTATTTCAGTAAATAATTTAATTAAATAACGTCGGAAATACGGAAATAAAATCAGAGAATTCTATGCAAAAGCGCTGAATATTTTCATAGAACGGAATTTTATTTTCAATTCAATATTTTTAATGCGGCACGCGCATTTTTTACATCGATTTATTTTTTAGTATGAATTTCCCACGTGTATGAAAGAATTAACACTTTTTACATACATGTACACGGTTCGATAGTTTGATTGCGTACATTTCAAATGATACCAGCGATCGGATAACTATAATCGAAAGGCAATCTTTAACCGTGGCCTTGCTGACCTAACTGACAATACAACCTTGAATGATTGAATAATAACGGGATTTCACGTATTTTGCATGGAGCTTAAGTATTCAGATTACAATTAAGATTCTATAAGTTTTCGAATTTGCACATTGTAATGCAATGTTAATCGATGTGTTAATTGATACATTACAACATTGTATTTGTTGAAATCGACTGTGCAAAAAAGAGAAAAGAATAAGAGAGAAGATTATCAATAAGGTTTTGAATAAGGCTAATCACGTCGCTAATCATGTCGTCGGTACCGTCACTTGCAAAAAAAAATCGATTTACGTACTATCTTTATCTTTAGTGTTTGATTAAGATGAATGAATGAACATGCAACTGTGATATCAAAAATATCGCAAAATATGCCAAACATGTTCTCCAATTATGCTCAGAAAATGAACTCACGAGTGCTCTGTATTTCGATATTTTTTACAATGACTCAAGGAGAATAATAATCATTTTCTCTTTATATAAATTATACAGGAAATATTAATAATTCTTGGCGTAATTATATTTATAAGAATCTTAAACAGTATTATTGAATTAATATTATTGAAATTTTCTGATTTATTAATCTGAAAAAAATATGCAATTCGATATTACATTTTGTCAGCTAATTTTTGCACTGAGAAAAATGTTTTTAAATCAACAAAATGTATCAAGAATAGGATATCAAAGAAAATTTCTGTTAACCAGGCAATTTTTGATAATCAGAAATTCTGTTTCATCTCACCAAATTCCCATTTTTCATTGATTCAATCAAAATATTTTTCTCAATATATAAGATAGCAATGAAGTGATAATTATTAACTAATCACACGAATTCCCAAAAATTTGAATAACCGAATTGCTATGATTTCAAGATTTCATCTGTAAGTCCCAATACAATAATTCGAAGTCTTTCAACTTAAATTTCTTGCAGCTGTCATAATTTTGTTGCACGACTAGCTCAGAAAGAAGTTTGCACATTTTCTCTGCCCCGCTGAAAAATTATTTGTTATCTCGACATGTGGTGTCAGTGTAATTATTACCTATCACATTAACACTTCACTAATCATGAATCCAATGAAAGTTATTTTCGTCGATTTAATTGGATCAATAATAATCAATGAATTCTGAAAAAAAATTATCCAAACTCTATTTTATTTAGTATTGTAAATAATATGTAGTACTTCTTCTCTTTTCTCTCTCTTAACGCAATACGATCGATTTCGCATGTAGCTTGACTTACAACTTTATAAGTGAAACTTACCTGGAAGAAGATAAGAACGATTCGTCAGTTGTTAGCTATTAGTCAATTAATGTTAAAACGAGTAAGCGTCTCACTTTCGCTGTGTCGCGATGATTTTTCGATTCGATTACGTAATATAACCAGGAAACAAAGCTTCCATATGTGTATGTGAAGAAAATAATATAAATAATTCAATAAATAAATGTGTATTTCTATATGTGAACATCTCCAAATAATTCAAGGATCTAATTAGTAAATAATTTTTGCAAGACCATCTCCAGGAGATACTCATCGGATATTTTGAAAGATCAGGATGAGTAAATAATGGAATGATCCTCAAATATTAGTCTCTAGCGATTGCAATATCGTTCGGCGAAATCGGATTTCGCGTATCGACTTCTTTAAAAGGCAGAGCACGTGGATTGCACTCGTGCTCCGAATGCAGTCCGCAACATGCATGTATTATTGTCGATATATATGTGTATCAACGCGTTGAAAAAAAATGTCTCACATGTGCACGCATATTTACGTACATGCACACACGTTACACTTTGTAGTTTCACCTGTTTTATCAGGATATAACAGTACAGTAGACTTCGTGCATAGGATCTTATACAAAGTGCTTGTTAAGGAAAATGCGAGTACTTTCTCGCGAATGTGACTTATGCCCGTTTCTATCAATGTAGATTAATTTTAATCTCGGTTTAACTTATACTTTTTATTTGTTTCTAATTTTAAGAATTAGATAAAAATAAAGAGTCAGTTAATCTGAGATTAAAGTTAATCTATGATAGAAACGTTAGACAATTTAAATGTTTTTATAAATAGTATATACTCATACATAAGAGATTTTCTCAGCTTGCTGCGTGATCTTCTACAAATATCTTTATAACAAATATCTTTCTAGTTTTTAAAAAATTGCAAAAGATTTTTAAAGCGGAATTCCAATCAAAGCATCATCAAGGTCGAGAACAAGATATCTTGAGGTCATAGGTCGATGCGCGAGTTAACTTGGAAACTCCGCTCGTATAATCGGAGATGCGGTTCAATATCGACAAGATTGTCGACTTTACGTCACGGCTTAGTCGGTTTTTTTATATCTGATAATTTCTATATAATCATTCTATATAATCTAAAATTCTAAGAGGCATATTAATATTCATAGTGGACTAGATAAATCGATAATAATTCATAAGGGAAATTTATCGATCAGAAAAGCTAACAGATTTTACATAAATTATCCGTGAAATAACATCTGCGAAGATTGTCATGAAAATTTCAGAAAAATTGTTTCTCCGTTAAGTAATCGCAAAATAATTTTGCATTTGAATGAAAATCTAAAATCATCTTTATAAATTATAAATTGTATATATTTAATATAATAATTTGATATAATAATCTAACAATTTTAGTTTACAAAGGATCTCTTTCTGCATGTTACTAATTTGCACAAAGTGCAAAATTGTGTTCAGGTTTATATTATTATTTATATTAAATATTCTCTTACTCTGAATTTTTAAAAATATCCCTCAAATGTCTTCTTGAAAATTGTTCCTGAGAATATCTTGATGAAACATTTTTGCATTACAGAATTTAGATATCAACGTGATTAGCAAATTTCGTAAAAAGAATAATTTCGAGGTACGAATTTGTCATTATTAACGATGACGTGACGCTAACCGTATAATATAATGTTATATGCTTTAGGACTAGGTGAGGCTAAACTAACCCATCCTTTGCATTGTGCATTCGCAAACGCGATTCTAATCTATTGTGCTCGATAACAATATCGCGGACGAGTATCGCTATTTCAACAAACGTACTGTCAAAGACAATATCAGTCATTAATTCGTGAACATAAATCGACAAAGTTTTAAATTAAAACTTGGAAAAATTGAAACTTTGAAAAAATAATCTGCACTAAATCAACTTTATATGAATATTGATATATAATATTCGTTTTATGAATATTAATTTACATTAAACAAATTACATGTACTTATAGAAAAAGTTATGTGTTAGAAAAGGGTATTAAAAAATCATAAAAAAGTAAAATTGTCCATCGTTAAAATTTAGCATGTGCTATGCTAAATATCATGTTTCTCACGTATGTTTATGTTCAATAGTAAATTATAATGAAAAATTTTGAATTAAAAAATATGGAAACTCGCACTTTTAATGACATATGAAATCTTAATCTTAATCTTCATTTATTTAACAAAATTAATGAACTTTTATCATCAAATAACAATAGAATTAATTTTTATTATATTCATGGAAAAAATGGACAATTCTTTTAATAGCCAAATTGTTGATTATTAAATAAATATTAGATACTATTACGCTCAAAAAAAATTAATTTTCAACAAATATTTTTTTCAAATATTCGTTAATGTGCACAGCAAATATTTTTTGCTATTTTAAAATAGACGGCAAGTAGTGCAAACATTTTGCTATTTTATCTTTCTTTACCGAGTATAAGTATCTGATTCATTTGTGTAAGTAAATTTGTTATGCTTGCTTTTTAAAATCATAATGGATATGAAGAACTGAATATATAAAATAGGAATAGAACACAGTTCGTTCTAATTCGACGTGGTACGACTTGAAAGTATATGCAAATAAACAATAATAGTTTCTCCATGGAAATTTTCTACTTGTATAATAAAAGGAGATGAATAGATGAGAAAAAGAGAGAAGGAAAAAACACGAACGCGAGCAGGAACGAACTGAGGACGTGGGAGGATGCAAATACGAAGAGCCTTGAGTCGAATCCGCTGTAACTAGGATAGGTGCATAGATGAATTCACACGTTTACATACATGGAGATGGATGATTCATTCACGCTCCATGTTCGATTAATCCGACCCGCCTAGTTAACAGATATGTTTTGCGATAAACGATGCAGGTAAAAGACGCTTCTCAACGACATTCGCAGTGACAGTCATTACAATGACTATACTTTGTTGCATCATACATTATTTTAGCTAGAAATTAAAAATAGTTAAGCACTCGAATATATATTTTTATTTCAATTTCATTATTGAGCAATAATTTTTTCAATTGTAAATCTTTTATGTGTTGCGTCATATATTATTTTAAAAAGTTAAAAATACTTAAGAACACGAGTATATACTTTTATTTCAATTTTATTATCAAGCGTTTTCTTAAATCATAAATTTCTTTCTACATATCTTTTCCGTTTGTCATAAAATCTTTTATTAAAAAAAGGATTTAAATCTTGGAAATCTTGGAAATCGATCTTTTTTTAAATGTTATTGTTATTCATACGCGTATCTTTTGGCGTATTCTTTTGGAAATTTTCTATTTATATATTGTAGATGAACAAACACACGTCAATTCCGCGTTGAGCGTTAATACGTTGATCATCGTGCAGTAGTCACAGATTGAATGTAGGCTGGCTAACGTAAGCAACAGGTGGGCGTTTCTACTGAACGACGACTTCTCCCTCTCCTATGCCACTACTTCTCTAGCCGATTTTTCCAAGTGATATATCGTGACATTACACAGCTTGATTCATAATCATTATGCTATGAAAAACCATCTTTAATTTCTACTCACACAGTGAGTATTTATTAGCGAAATTAAATCTCTCGCTGTGCGTGAAATATACATCGATGAATTTTATCGATCTAAGTTTTTGTTTTGAAGAGATCGGCGTATCTGTCTAGTTCCAACTTGTGATATGCGTGCCTACCGTTCATGTAAACATGATGCTGCCTCCACAAGTGCTGGTACTGGGACCACCTGGAACTTGTGCTGTCTTCGTGGATGGGCGGTAACGGCGGGTGTACTTGGTGGCCGTGGGAGGTCGGCGGCAGGGGTGGTGGCGGTGGTTGCTGGGATTGCGGCTGCTGATGAGCCGGCGCGACTACAATGTGCGGATGCTGCGGCGGCTGCACCGGCTGCTGATGCTGGGGTTGAGGATGGTGCGCCTGGGTGTGCAGCACCCCAGTTGGTACCGGCGGTGGCGCCAATTGCTGATACTCCATAGCGCAGCTCATCCGATTATCTCACGCGCGCATTTAATTATTCTCGCGGTATCTCACGCGATCCCCCCGCCCCCCCCGCAATGTCCAACGTGGTTAAACGACAAGTCTCCCGAGGTTTCCTTTCACTTGCGATAGGCCGGACGACGCGCTCGCATCCGTGACAGCGGGGATGTTCGCGACGCAAGGAGCAACCGCGATGTCTGTATATATCGGCGAGGGAATTACTTGAATTTATCGCGGGCTATTGATCACCGAGGCTGTCCGCCCGTTATCGAATAGATTCGGTTCCAGAAGCGAGGCGCGTCGTGGCGAACATACGATTATTTCTGAAGGCGGGAATCTCCGTGGGAATGCTTGTAGTCTATCCTATGAATCAGCTGCGGAATTTTCCGCAATCGATCGGTTAACGTTTCGCCTCGATCAAATTATCCCGGCGAGTTCTCGAAGCGGATCGCTGTCTGTCCGACCACGTGATGGTTGTTAATCCTCACGCTTCATCCGTTAGTAAGCTTGATTAAATCTTCAATTAGTCCACTCACAATAGACCTGATACGTTCATGATTCACTGAGAAAATCCAATATCCAATAAAAAGAAAGCACTTTCGCGAGCAGTCAGACTAATGCGTTCGGAAACTCGCGTGGTGACCACGCAATAGAGTCCACGCTGCGAAGGGCACTGCTCCGATTCACGAATCACAAGGATCCCAGACTCGAAGTAAGTCCAGTGCACGATTAAACCGCGAGCTCAGAGAGTAGCACAGTGTTGACTGTCAAAATCGCCTCTCGTCAGCGTCTATCCGTCGGCGTCGCATGCCGATTGGAGCACCATCGTTGCCGGAAGCGGCGCTCCTATTGGTCCCACTCCATAGCCGGCGAGAGGGGGCAGGGCACGGACGATGTGCCTCAACATCGTCCTGGAGGTGAGCGTAGAGAGACAGCACGAGGAAGGATGGAGCGAGGAAGACGGAGGAACGCGGGCGTCCAGGCAGGCACAGACAGGAGGGAGAAAGATAGACAGAAGGTGGGTATACAAAGGGAGAGGGAGAAAGAGAGAGGAAGAGGTTGGAGGGAGAGAGAGAGAGAGAGAGAGAGAGAGAGAGAGAGAGAAAAGGAAAAAGAAACTCTCGCGTGCGTGTCTCAAACGTGTGGCGTCCGGAAAGACACTGAGTCGCAAGCGCCACGCCGTTCGAGAGGCTCTTTCCCTCTTTGTCGTGCTCACCGATATTCTGTCTCACTCTCCTCCGCCCCAACATCCGCTTTTTCCCGCCCCCACCTCCCACTATATATCTGAAACCTGACCCCACTCGTCGCGCAAAAGCGCGAGCGCGCACACCCGTCGGTTTCTTCCTTCTTCGCTTCGCCGACGACGTCTCTCCTTCCTATACGAACCAGCGAGCACCAACTTTATCGACGTCCCTGTCTAGTTTCTAGGATCCAGATCCAGGCCTCTTCCTCCCGCTTGGTGAACGCCACCGTAGTCCTCTGGTCTATCTGCCTGGCTGCTTGCTTGTGCGCTTCGGCTGATCGCGTCGCACTTTTTCACTTGTCCTGTCTATGGCTTGCCTTCCGTCTCTACTTACTTTATCACCTCTCTCGATACCTAGCTCTCCAGACTCTCGAACGCTGAAGAACAACATAGGAGCTTTTATTCACGATTTAGCTGCTACGCTTCAAACACTCTGACGAATTTAATTTTCATGCTCCGGTCGTTTTTAAATATATAGATCGACTTCTTTTTCCAATCTTATTCCTTCGATCTGAAGTTCGTCCTGAAGTTCTCGAGCTGTGGGACATCACTTAGAAAGACGAGACGTGTTCGTATCTTTAAACGCATGATTATTCATCAGCAAACAAACATCGATCCACCGATCTTGTCTTTAAAGTTTTAGCGTCATCTTCGTCTGCAGCGCGTACGGTAGAAGAGGAAGCTGTGTCCCTTCCAAGTAAATATACCTCTCTCTACCAGACTGAAACGCTATCTCCTCGTCTCGCCTCGACTGTGGTATTTTGCCACTTTCGATTTTATTTAGCGAAGGAGCGCAGGAGCATTTCATTAATTTCATAGATCAGTCAATTAAAATATTCTGCAAAAAGTATGTCATTCCATATAAGGAAGGTTAGTCGACTTACTTTTTAATTTTCGCCAACTGCCCGTTTTATTTTTCATTTTAATGCTTATAAAAATAGAAATCCTAATTTCCGGATTAAATCTAAATCGTTTCACATGGAAAGAACATGTTTTTTTGCTGAAATATCTAAAAAGATTTTTTTGGACTCTGAAAATAAATATGTAAAATGCACAAATTATAATATTAAAAACTTTTTGCCGCATTTGTCATCAATGTTTAAGCGTTCTCCACAGTTACTTTGACGAACAAAATTATTAACAGTTTTTTTCCGTGTATTATTAGAGCATTTCGCTATTGTTCGAAATATCATATAAACACTGATTTTTTAATTATTCTTTTTATTATTATTATTTAGATTATTAACGTGTTAAATTAATTATCTTATTTCAAATGATATAATAAAGTAAATTCTGTATTTCTGTTTGTAATATCTTGAAGATTTATTTCATGATCAAACTACGAAAGAATTTTTTTTAATTTCTATAATATCTAATATCAATTTCTAATAATAGTAATCGCGTTAATATCCAAATTTAATGTTGCGAACGTAGACAAAGATGTTCGTGGCGGCCATTATAATTCGCGAAAGCGTGTCTCGCTTTGGGTCAGGGCCATCAGGATCGGGCATCCGTGGGCAAGATTCAAAAAGAATCCCGCTATCTCTGTTCTATAATATCTTCGACAACGCGGAAGCGTCAGCAGTTAGTCGTAGTCTGAGTCTAATTTAGTAAAAGACAACTCTCAATAAAGGAAGATAATTTTAACATTGAGAGAAGATTGAAAAATAAAAAAGAGAATATCGTAAAATTGAAAATGTTCTCATAAATAATTACAACAGGCTTAATTACAACATATATTTATCTATGTAAAAAATTCGTAAAATTTCGTTTAAGAAACTCTGTTAGGAAATCACAGAAAATAGTTCCACGCAGAAATATTTTCCACTTTTTTTTAAATAATTTTTTTGAGACAGTCTTTTAATACTGTATTGTAAGTTTCTTGTAGGAAATGTGAGAACTGTAATTTTAAATGTCGAAATATAATTATTTTCCTTTCTTATATCTATTTAAAATAAAGTTTTGTTTATCATTCAATCATACAGATTGCAGTTCTTCTTTCACTGTGATGATCATACGAGGAGAGAAAAAAGAGAGTGCGGGAGGGCCCGACATAAGTTACGTAGTGAAGGCATGAGGCTCTGAATCACCAGAACCGGTCCGGTAGACGCGATGCCTGTTGTGCGAACGCGGAAACCACGAGAGACCTGCGGACTCTCGCGAGTCACGGAAGGATTCCTTTCTCCTCTTCGCTCACCGTACTTCTTTTTATATCTCTTGCTTCGTTTTTAGTTCTCTCATTCCTCTCTCTTTCCTCTCCTTTTGCTCTCTTTTTATCTCTTTTATTTTATAATAGACATTCGTCTATTATTTTAAAATAGAGATTCGTCAGACACTTGTCTGGTATTTTCTGTGTGACCAAATATTTTTTATTTAATTACACATTAGTATAATTTTTTTATTCTAATTGTTTTAAATTTTGTTTGAAAAAAAGAGATTGAAAAAAAGAAAGTTGTATATTTATATCATAACATTGTTGTATATAAAATTACAAATCAACTGCAATTTTATTAAGCAAACCAAACTTTATCGCAATTTAATTAAATTTTAAATTTTCATTTTACAATAATTATTGAATTTTACAACAAAATTGGAATTAAAATAGTTTTATCAACAATTAATAAATTACTAAATTCGCTAATTCATTCTTTTACTTTCTCTTATTTAATTTAAAAAATATTTTTATTGTTATTAGCATAGATTAAATGCCGTCCATATTCATACATTCTATCAGCTTGGGAGATCTTAATGCGAGCAAAGACGCCGCAGCTTTCCGGCTAAAGGTCGGTCGGGAACTGAAACGAGTATCGAGCAACCTGTTGATTCTGGACCCTTTCACTCCCATCTTTGATTCGTGCTAAGAGGAGGCAGATGATGCTATTGATTTATCGCAATATAATCTGATATTTCATAATCTGTGTATGTTATTTTATAGTTAAAATTATCTTTTCAATTTTCTTGAATCAGTCACAGTGACATTTTTAGTCATTGATGCTCAATAATAGGATATTCAATAAGAAACGCGGAAGCCAATCGATTCCAACAAAGTTTTTAGTTCGAATCTCGATAGCCCGAATAGCCGCCGGTTTCACAATCTGGTTGAAGCAACATTTCGCGGATCAGATCAGAATGTCGGAACCGGTCGCTTTAGGACCGGGCCAAACGTGAAAACGAAACTTTCGGCGACTTACTTTCTCCTAGGCGTGCATTCTCTCCGCCTCGTTATTGCAAAATCGGATGTGCCTTCCAGAGGATGGTCATCTTTTTTTGTGTGAATACTAATTCTAATACTAATAATTCAGTTGCTAAAAGCGGAACGCGTGAAAAAGCGCGAGTTCTTTCTTCGAGTTTCGTTAACTGATTTACTTTATTCATTGCCATTGTAATGCGAAATCACTGCGATGAATCTTTTAACAGGACACGACAGAATATATGCAGAAAGAACGATTTTGCTGCAAGAAATGTTGCTGGATCTAAAAATAATTTTGTTTTCGTATAACCAAAATAATATGCTGCAAAATAATTATGCTCAAAATTTAAATTGATTGTTAGAATCAAATTTTTTGCAGCATTGCTTATTATTTTTTAGTTTCTAATTATATGTAATATAAAACAATTATTTTGATGGTCTAACAAAATTATTTTCAGATCGAGATCCAACAAAATTTTAGATTTTTCTGTAAAATCAAAATTAAAATTCTTCGCGCGCAGGATTTTTCAATCTGTTTACTGCAAAGAGTCTTTAAGTGTACCGCGAAAATTTTGAAGAAAATAAAAAGAAGCGAAAAAATTTAGAAATAAATAAAAAAAAAAGCGAATAAACCATGAAGTAAAAAATGATTAAAAAATTGTGAAAATTATTTAAATTTTATTGTGTTTATTTTCATTTTAATTAAAGCGATATCTTATTATTGTAATAAAATCGTATTTAAAGCAACAAAATAAAACTTAAAAACTTTACTGTTTATTTGTGAATGTCACGTTAGCGATAAAGTTTATCCGATAAAGACTACACTGAGCAATGAAGCATGTGTATTTAAAGACGTACTTCTACAAATTTGACTTATTATTAATGTGCTGCGAATTGAAAAAAGTTGAAAAACGCTACGCTTTTTTACTAATAATAATTTAATATAACTACTACTCAAACTGATGACGATCACAAAATACGACACAAGAAGCACTCGATTTTTGCATTTAATAAATTAAAAATTTCCGATCAAAACATTTTCAGTTTTTGCCATATCAAAAAAACCCTCTATAGGCATGGATCAATAAATGCATATAAATTATATCAGCCTTATATAAATTTGACATTGCGTTAAAGACACAACTACCGTATCAATAAATTTGTTTCCCCATATTCACGTTTTTGCTTGCCCTATTCGAATAATTTAATTCGCTTAGCCTTGTAAGTATTTTTGCAATTCTATAAAGTTAAAAAAAGTTAAAAAAACACATGAATTTTTACTTTTTTACCTTCTCTTACTTAGAATGTGCACGTATTAACAATTTTTTAAACATCATTGCCATTTAAACATCATTAAGTTTTTTTCGAAGCAAGTGCATGCTCTAATTTTTTATTAATTGAAAAGGAATTTGATCATTAGATGAAACTTATCTTGTTTTCGTTATTACGCAAACTATGCATTTCATGATCTTCCTAATTAAAAAATGATAGAAAAATTATAATACATATATTTATACATAAATATTTAAAGATGTTATTAATTATTATACATATATCGTAAAGAATAATGTAAAAAAATCTCTTTAAGTTTTCTAAATAACTTAAATTAAATTTAATCTTCTTTTGATAGTTTTCAGGAATAAATTTTTCTATAAATATAAAAGAAAGAATATTTTTAAGAAAAATTTTTTACTTATAATACAAATAATGTTCAAGTTGCAAATCTCTTAAGAAATCTTATCCTGAATTAAAATATGAATGATCTTTCGTTATACATCGCCTCTTATAGAGAAGATAAAAGACTCGTCACCTAATAATAATAGTATCTAATCATTCAAGCAACACTCAATTTATTTTTTCTCTTTTAATAGTAAATAATTACAGAGCTACGCCGCGTTGTGCCGCATTATTGCTGTAACTGGAAGTATACTTTATTAACTAGGCAAGGTTTTTACTTTCATTTTAAAGTACTTGAAAAATTCTCGATCTACAAACACCATATGTGATTATTCAGAAAGAAATTCAGATAAAGTAATATCAACATAATTAATCACATAGATAGCATCTCCGTTGCACGCTACATATTTACATTGATAATTATTCAAGAATTAATTTTTTTTTCTTTCGCCTCTGTGTACCGTTCAATTTGCGTACCGCATGTAAAACAGAATCTGGATTAGATAATCCTTCTAAGAGTGTTGCGTCTAACGATGCAACGGATCAATCCTTATAGGTCCGTGAAGAACAAGAACGAGAAGTTTGCGTATGGATGCTTGCGGTACAAATGAACCTGGAAGCGGCAGCGCGTTTATTAATTATTACCTTTCGGTAAATACCATTTGCGGGACTTTCGTTCCCGACCTTTCGTATTCGCGGATGCAACGTACATGACAGGACCCGAATGGATCCTGGCAATAACTTCGCATCCGTCCGATACAAACTCTCAACTGCTGACCGCATATATATACCTAAGTCAGCACGTACTTATTATCGCTCGAATTGATTGCCGGTACGCGAAGTGTGGCCGATACTATATTTGTGCATCTCACGGAAATTTCCGCAATTGTTTCCCGATGAGTTCATTTAAACCATTTTCCCGTGTTCTCAGTGTATAAAAAAAAATTGAAATATCGAAAAGTGTGATTCTTTTATTATTGTTACAGAAATATACGCGGAAAGAACGATTTTGCTGAAAAATTTAAAATTTTATATACGAATCTGAAAATAATTTTGTTAGAAACTCATCTGATTGCTAAAATATCAAAAATTTTTTTGCAGCATTGTATATCATTTTTCAGTTTCTAACATAATTATTTTATTGGTCCAATAAAATTATTTTCTAATCTCATTGCAAATTCAAATGTATAAAAAAAGTGTGTATAAAAAAACTACAATATATGTGTATGATTAGATATGTTTCCATGTAAAAATAACATATTGTACTGGATACAAAAATGAATTAATTTAAATGTGTACAGTGTTATTTTATGCAGAAAACCAATCACACATACACACACACATATATTGCACACTTTACATACTTTTTAGTATCCACATTGTTGTAGAAATTAATCACGAGCTTTCTTTATATTTAAAATGAAGGTCATGGTTATGAACATAAATTAAAAATAATAAATGATTTAATTGAAAATTATAATTATAAATTAAGTTACAATAATTACTTAAATGTAATGAACGTGTATATTAAATTTTACAAATTTTCATGAAAAATATATTAAATTTCATGTATACAAATATACTTTTCAGTTATAAATATATTAAATTTAATGTAATGTTATGAAATTAAGTTTCAATTGTGTAATTGAAAAATATATTAAAAGTCATGGAAAATTTTTAACAGTGTAGCAGAATTTGAAATCTTTTAGCAAAATCATTCTTTCCCACATATATGGTATAAGAATGTAAAAAGACATCTGTATTTGGAATACATGTAGAAATTCTTATTTAATTAATTTCATTTGTTAAACTTTTGAAGCGCGATCAAGAACGCATATTCTTGAATTTCTTTTCTCTGTCATACGAAAGAGAAAAGATAGAGCGTATCAGACGTATCGTTTTCTTGTAATTAATTCGCTGCAGTCTGTCTACCCGAAATAAAATTAATTCAATTACCGCTATCAATTTCGTCAACGATTCACGCACGTGGCGCGTTTAAGCAACGGCTGATTATTTAAACTGCTAAATTTTTTATCGTTTTATTTACTAATCTAATAGATCCCGGGCACGTGCTCTCAGTACATCATCGTCTTCAGGAAGTGCAGCGGGCGCGTTGAAATTACACGTGTAGCTTTTATAATCTTTTTGACATAAATATTCTGCGCGACGCCGCTAACATCTGCTTGTCAGCTGTTAATTGAGCCGAGCTCGAAGTTAGAGCCGTTAGATCAAAAGGAGGTTCAAACACACTCGTAAGATTCTATATGAACACAAAAATAGATCGCGCAATTGCAGAAGTCGCGTATTTAATATAATAATTTATTGGAAACAATTGCGATTGACAACAGGAGACAAATAATCTATTGGAACGATAAGCTTTTGTTAATTAACGTATGAATAATTGTATTAATGTTAAGTAAGAATTCATAAATATCAGGATTTTCTTCTATATCTATATGAATATTCATCACAAAGGTATTTTGATTCACGGACAAATACGTAAGATATTTTATGCAATCAGGGTAAATGTTAGAGAAAAAAACAACAG
>NW_017259206.1:5801906-5807225 GCF_001594045.1 Atta colombica | reverse complement strand
TGTGTGTGTGTGTGTGTGTGTGTGTGTGTGTGTGTAAAGTAGCTGAGTTAAGGCCATCTCGATTAATTATATGTTTCAATAATTATATTGATAATGATTTTGAAATTGATCGTACTTAGTAATACTTAGTAGTACTAGAAAGATCGACGAAGGAATTGCGACTTTGAAAAACAAGAATATCTTATAAAAAAAGCTGCAAGAATGTCTTACAAAAAAAAATCGATCGATCATTTAAAATGAATTTTTAAAAGCATATAATTTTGTTCTTAAAAAAATATTGTACATCGAAGGCAAAAAACGTCATTTGAAATATCATATGCATTTAATTCATTTTTGTTGAAAGATATATTTAACTCGTACCTCTCCCTGTACATTACTTAATTATTTAATATATAATTACCGGCCATAAACGATGCTCAACAATCATGGATTGTCAGTTGAAATAATTGATGCACGAAGGGAAAAGTACCGCGATAATTTTGGGAGCAATACGATCATCCACGCACGCAAAAGTACTTGTGAAACAGTACTTGTGCATCATTTTTTCTCCATTGAGTTGAGCCAGAACGAGCATATTGTCTTGTTGTTTACCTGTCACCGGTACGGGTTTCATTGAAACCCATTATTAAATGCATCCGCGCCAGAATTCGATCTTAATCACCGCGAAACAAACTCCGTGAGAAAAGACCATCGACATATAGAATGGACCATCGATGGCAATAGTGGAAGTAGAAATACGAGTAGAGGCAGATTGGTTGGAACAGTACTGCTGGATCAACAACAACCAATCAGGCTTAATGAACAGAGAAAGAACGTTCATCCATTTATCTGCCTCTCATTCTATTCATGTTTCTATTCCCACTACCGCCATCGGTAATCTATTCTATATGTCGATGGGAAAGACACGAACATCATGCAATGTCGACACGTGATATTAATCTTTCATAGATACGTAGAATGAACTGTCTTAAGATTATACAATCGTGTACGCTCGTAAATTTTGTTTCAAGGAACCACTTCATCTACAAGATATAGTTTATTTAAAATATAATAAAGATATCAGTAGCTTTATCAAAAAAAATACTTTTTTAAAATTATTTTATATAAAAGAAATCATTTTGCGGCCGTTCTAAAATTTTCGAAAAAATCGAATTTTTAACGCTTCTTTGAAATGGAAAGCTTTTCGAGTTCAAATACTTGGGTACAAACTGTAAAATTAATGTCGTATTTTAATTAACATAAGATGATTCTGCATTTTTTTATCATAAAACATAGAAATAAAATGAAAAATGAAAACATTACTCGTCTTCAGTGGATCTGTGATGCGCGAAACTTAATTCGATCGCTGATTCCAGAATGAAACTGTAATTATAATAGTTAATTATGATTAACATGAATATCGAATTAGGATTACAATTAAAAAATAAAGATTAATGTATACATCCTAATAAGAAATTTAAAAAATTTATTAGAAATTATATATTTTTTATTTAAAAAATTTAGTCGAAACGTTCTTTCAGTTAGTACCTCAAAAAGCAACGCAAACACACTACTCGATCAATAATTAATCAACCAACAAAAGAGAAATTCGATCGAAGATGTTTCTATCGTACGATAAAACAGATGAATAACGAAGACACCTCCATATATCATAATTACGATTGATTATATCTCAACTCGAATTGCCATAATGCAAACACGTGTAGGCAGACTATTAAAAATGGTTGAAATCGTGGCAATAAGAACTACAATAATAGAATAATAAAACGATTAAATCATCTGATTAAAGCGTGGGTTGTTCCGAAGAATGATTATATATTCACAATAAGTTAAATTACATATCTATTAAATGAATATCACAATTAATAGAATCAGAGTTCTAAAATCAGCATACATTAAGAATGTATTACAATATTTTTTAACAAAATGAAAAAATTATGAAAAAATTGCAAAGTTTCTTATTGTGTTTGAAAGTAATACAAAAAGTATGGTGACGATTTAGAATCTGGATAAAAAATTATTGCAATAAGATGTAAAATTTTTTTTTTAAATAATTAACATAAAATGAGAAAATCTTCATTGAAACTATAAAATTGTATTGTAAAATATAAATATTAATCTTATTAAACTGTTTTATATGTAACATTCATTTGTACACAGAAAACATAAATTTTTAATTCCAGTCACACCTTCTGCAAAGACTATATACCTATACTTGATACATTCTTAACATATGAACTTTGACAAAACAATGAGAAAAAGTAATTTCTATTTTTATTTTATTCGAGCTTCATTGCTTAAATATTAAAGACATTTCGAATAATTTTGAAGTTTTGAAGTTTTGCAAAACGTCGGCGTCGCAGCATGTTATTCGTTTCTTAGAACGCGATTTGAAAATGATAAATGAGGATGAATAATATTTTAGAGGTACGCATGAGGTTTTTTCTTGCTCTCCGTGACTATCGTAACATGAGTAGGTATGAAGACATGACAGGATATGACGTCACAAGGCCGGGCAACTCTTCACGTATCTGCCTCCTCTCTCCCACCCTTAGAGTGTTCGTGTTTCTCGCGAAATATCGCGTCGATTGAATGCAACTTTGTACCTGCATAATGATTTGTGCATCCTTGTTCTATCTGTTCAAGATATTTGTCCAATCAATGAATTTTTTATTTATCACGTCGTATTTTTTATTTTTTACTAAACTCGTTTCTTGTGACCTCTGTTAAAATTAGCATTTCAAAAATTTCGATATAATTAATATAAGAGTTCTGATTCTTCTTAATCACCTCAATAAACCGACTTTACAAATCTTTATTTTATCAAAATTATTCTTGAGAAATGATAACCGAGTATCACAATAAAAAATATTTTATATTTGTGTTAAAACTGTTCTACTCAAATTCTTGTTAAAATTTAATTTTAAACTGATATTCAATGTTTCTTAATGTGTCAAAACGCAATTTATGAATAAGTGAACAATAACATAAAAAAGTAATGTAGTTTAAAATATAAATTCTAAGAAATTAATAAAATATGTATTAACTTAATATATCATAAATGTCAATTTTATTGAAAAAACATTTCCATATTTGTTTGCAAATTGTGTATTATATATATCAGTATTATACTTTTTGTGACGCTTTCTTTATATAATATTTATATTACTTTCTAATATATTTATCTTGTTGAACAGCTGTCAACGGAGAGAAAAGAAATGTGAAGGACAATCATAAATCGCGATACAAGCATAAATACAAGCATAAATTAATACAAAAATTTGAGTGAACCATGTGAAATGTCTTAAGTTTAATACAAATTTTTCAATTATATACAATAGTTTTGTTAGCTAAAATGTTTAAGTACATCATTTTTATTGTACTATTTTCCTAAAATGATTACATCTTTTCTAGAATGATTCAAAAATAATCATTAGAAATAATCGGCTATATTCATTGCTTTATAATTAAAGTCTCTATTTTCTCTATAATCTACGAAAATATTGTAAAACATAAAAAGCGTGGACGTAGAATTGGACATAATTGATATAACGCATGCAAAAAGGGAGCGACTCGTCATATTGTCGTTTTCGATTTGAGGAGAGACAAACTCTTCGCGTCAGAAATCCTTTCGTGGATCCTTTGGGAATTTGCAAAATAAGAAAAAAAATGATCGTCGATGGTCACTTACCCTTCAGAGAGGATGTTATCATGGGGTCACCTGAAAACGATACAATTATAATATTGCTATTGAACGTCATGATTTGAAAATAAAAGAGATAAAAAAGAGAAAAATCTCTAAGAGATTTTCTCTTCTTCCCCCCTCTCTCTCTTTTTCTCGCGCTCTCTCTCTCTCTCTCTCTCTCTCTCTCCCCCCTTCTCTCTTCCTCTCTCTCATTCTACACGCATTATATACGACATATTATATACTCGCGCCTGTGTCGAAGATCACATGGCGTTCGCGGCGCAACGAATCGCATTCTCCGGAGGTGGAGGCGAAGTAAAACAAAGCCCAATAAAGCGAGGAGGGAAGAAGAGCGGACAAAAGGGTTCCTTTCTTTCAGGGAGATTGCACGTCCGCATCGCGATGCATACGAGGACGAGCGCATAGCGTGCATATCTCTCTCTCTCTCTCTCTCTCTCTCTCTCTCTCTCTCTCTCTCTCTTTCCTTTCTTTCTCTATGCGTGCGTATGCGTGCAGCCTCCCACTTGCGCATTATGACTCGAGAGAGTATCTCTCGCGGCAGGAACATTTTCCCGGTTCTTTTCTGCCGCCCGATGATCTCTGACCCCGAGGCCCTGCCCACCCGGGCCCACGCGCCCGCGGCCACTTTCCTGCTCTCGGATTCTCCGCATCGCACCGCACCGCACGGCGGATTCCGCCGACCTTAGGATCTCGGTGATGCTCGCAACACCCTGCTATTCCTCTTCGTACATTATTTAAAATAGCGAATAGAAAATGCAGATATACCGACACGGCGACAGCCACGTCGTGTCGTGCCGCGCTGCACGTGCCGCGATTATATCCATTCGCGATTATTAATTATTCATTAATGCACCGGCGATTTGTACCAACAGTCTTACGGTATGAGCATCAAAGGTAATTATACGGCATGAAGGATGAAAACGTTTGGTTACAACCGCGCAACATATGATGGTTATTTATCTAAATAGTTATTTATCTAAAGCGTTTCTTATACTTGTTGAAACTGTTAGATATTCTTCTAAAAGGTAAATTTGTTGTCTCATATCGCATTTATTATGGTAATTGCATCTGTGAAGTGTTGTTATAAAGCTTTAGTAATCAATAATAATTTCACTATGATAATTATAATTGAAAATATATTCAATTTATTTTCACATCCATTGAATTTCATTATAATAAGTCTTCTATAATAATCGAAATTTTTCGTTAACCTAATTAACCTTTATGTATATTTTGCTCTAATAATATTTGCCAAAGATATATAATTGAGCTGTTATCTAGAAATATTGTTTCATGTACTTTTATTAAGTACGGATAATATAATTATGATTATATAAGAAAAATAACAGAGAAAGAAGCGATTATTTATGTATGTGTGTATGTTAATAATCTAAAGTTGGAATAACTAGGTTTTCTCGTTTAAAAAGTCAACTCTGATCATTTGTTAAGTTGGAAGTAATAAACTCTTAATTAAAGAAAATACATCAACAAATTTAACGTTAAAAAATATATCTTCGTTACAACAATGAAATATCTTATTGAAAAAAAATTATATAATTATATGTATACATAATTTGCACATAGTAATTGTATCCTATGTAATTATATATTAA
>NW_017259206.1:5800210-5801793 GCF_001594045.1 Atta colombica | reverse complement strand
ATATAATAATAATAATAACAATAATAATACATATAGTATATCACATCAAAATAATTTTGGACCAACATAATTGATCAAAATAGTACAATTGCGTCGAATTTTATTGAATTGAAATAAATAGTTACTCCAAGTAAGTTTTCTAAAATTCTTTTAAAATGTCAAATGTAATCAATTATTAATTTATGTGCGAGAAATCGAACATTTCATAAGGTATATTTTAAAAGAATAATTATTTTGGAAAGTTAACGGCTGGCTCGTGATCTCGGTGTTTGCTTTTTACCATATGGCAGCGTGTATACGCAAGGACGTAGCGCTATCATTCGTGCACTGACACTCGAGTAAGCTGCCAAGTACTGGCCCGAGTCGTCTCTTTATTACTTCTCGAAACGAAATTGTAATTTACAAATTGTACTTCACAGTTATTCTGCGATTAATTAATTACTATAATTAATTATTATAATAATTAACGAAATATATATCAAAGCACTAGTTATTTATCAGAGAGAATATATTTCGCGGTTTATTCGTTAAAAGAATCGACTCGATAGACGATGGCAATTATTGTTTGTCACGTTATTTGTACGATCAGATAATTATTATTGATCTAATGATTCTTAGATTAAGCTATACATCACATTGTGAGCTTTGGGTTTTTCATCAGTGTAAATTATCATCTAAAGATCTATTTATTGCATGAAATCAAGTTACAAATCAAATTTTAAATTTTCGAACTTAGAGTTTACAGAAAAATTTAAGTAGTAAGGAACTCAATATGTTGAACTTGCTACTGTTTTACCATGATTGGTCAATTCATTTACTGATTACATTTTACTGTTTAAATTTTATGTGTCTTTATTGTGTCTTCTGATTTATCATATTTTAATTGTTTCTTAATTCGATTTTATTAATTACATCATTTTGGACGGTGTCAATATAAATTCCGTTAGTAGCTCATATATGCGAGTACGGAATTTGGCGAGATATTCGAGTTATTTAGGTTAGAACCAGGCAAATGTCGCGTGTGATTAACATCGGGAGTTTAAAGATAATACGCGTTCGCGCGTCACGTCGTATTCTGATATTAATTAATTAGTGCGTGTTCATTAACCGTGTTTCGCGAGTGTTGTGCAACCAAAGAACGGAGAGATGGAGGAAGTCTGGGAGGCATCGAGCGATGGCGAAGCAACCATAGGGTAAGTATTTATTCCTTACTTTCACTTACTTTCTTATTTTTACTTACGATATTCGATACGATATGATCATATCAGAAATATATAATTATTTTATTAGATGTAAATATTTACTTGAAAGAGTAAAGGAAACAGATCACGCAAAATAGCATTAATTGTTTATATAATAATTTCTTTCAGTGTAATTCTAATTTGAATGTATTTTTATTTTATAGATCAATGTAGTATTCCGCTTCGAAACTTCTCTGCTGTGTATCGCTTCGGTGAGTGATAAATTACTTTTTATCTTAATTTCAGGAAATTCAGAATGCATCTTTGAAAGTTGTATAAAGATATGTAAGTAGGTGTGTGTGTATGTGTGTGTGTGTGTGTGTGTGTGTGTATATATATATA
>NW_017259206.1:5787626-5799573 GCF_001594045.1 Atta colombica | reverse complement strand
CCAATTTTATCTTATAAATCTCTTTTATAATATAATTTATATTTATATTTATTTAAATTAAATGCTTCTAAATTATAACTTGATTTATAAGCACAGTGTTACGTAGCCTGCTTTCGTTCGCATAAAAATTTTCACTTTAATTGATCTTCAAAACATGCTATTGAAATCTTGTATGGTGTATGGGACCTGTTCGTCTGTCTAATTTTTTGTAAGACATAAATATTTATTTTTAATATATAACACATATAAATACAAATAAGAAAAAATATTATCTTCTCTTTTAAAGAATCATCAAATTAAAATCATACATTGAATTTTGAAGAATGATACTAAACACGCAATGTTACTCTCTAAATTCTTTGGAGTGTAATCTTATTCTAAAGAATGAAAACTGAGCCAGTCTTAAAAAAGAATCTTTAAACGTGAGATTCTTTGGAGATTAAAAATTTAAGATTCAAAGTTAAAGAATGGATTTCCGTAAAGTAAAGAGAGAAATTCGCGCTGAATAAGATTGAACAAAATTAAATAATAGCACGAACGTGATCTTCATTTAGCTAGTTGATTTTTCCGCTCAGTATCACCGCGATATCCGAAGTGCGTTTCCGTATTCAAGGACGTTGTCCAAGGCGTTCCATCTCGCTGCAACGGATAATGCAACGTTTCAGGATAACCAGCGGCCGCTGTTTATTTCTAACCGAGCCGGTGCAGGATACAAGTCGTCGTAGTAATCGCTTTCCTTCTCCTCCTCCATTTTAGCCTTCTGACTCTTCTACCTCCGCCGCTTCTACCATTTCTCGCGATGTCGTTACGCCCCTTATCGTCTCGTCCGCCTCTTTTCCGCGAACCTTCGATCCAATCTTTTTCTGTATAAGATAGAAACGGCCACAATGACCGCGACAGAAAATCTCGCGATTCTTCATCACATACGGGGAAAAAACGACGAAATCACGCTCGTTGAGAATCTAACAATTAATTCTATTCCTGATTAGTGTCCACAGGAAGGAAATTAATTACGGCGATAACAATCTTTTTTTTATTATTTTTTTTTACCGATTTAAAAATAATTCAGAGGCATATATTCTCACAAATATGTTCTGTTTGAAGTTGGATAAAGAAAGATTTTTCAAATTGAGTTGCTTCAACTCTTTTAAGATAAGGAATTAGAAGGCAGAAAATATGTCAAATCTTCATTAATTTCAATAAATACAATAAATCCGAGAATACTAACTCTTAGATGAGTTACTTATACTTTAAGTTTGGAAACATTTTTTTAAATCACATTTTTTTTGAGATTACTTATTTAAATAGCCTTAATAATGTGCTTCTTAACAATATTCTTTAGAGCTAATAACAGTTGGATCGAAAGAATTATTACTTAAAAAACATATTATGAATATTTGAAAATATTTTAAATAATCTAAAAATTATCTAATTAATAATCTAAATAATCTTAAATAATCTAAAAACGAATAAAAAAATGTATTCAAACTTTGATTTGGAGCATGTGTCAAATTTTTCTCCTGTTTACTGAAAATTGTTTCAAATATGCACTGAAATTATATATGATTTTCATACTTGAAATGTTAGAATATATGCTATATTACTTGTACAATTAAAAATGAATATACATGCACAACTCTTTGAAGCTTGATGTTAATAAAATCACTCACAAAAATATAATTGAGCAAAGTTAAGAAAAATGTTTCTTTCATGTAATATACGATAGATCGGTCAATAAATAATTTTATTTTGACAATCAAGATGATAAAAATTAAGATTGCTTATTGATTCAACCACGTATTATATATTAAATATTTTAAAATTATTTTTGAACAAAATCATTTTGAACTTTTTAAGTTTTATTATTATAATTTCTATAATATATAAATCTGTAAATTATAATTATGTACAAATTTTAACATGCATATTCAACATTAAAAAAAAATAGACGCACTTTGTAATTAAAGCTACTTTAATGCTAGATATCTCATTGATTTATCAATTCTCCTAACTTTGAAAAATTCGTGGTTTATGAAAACATGGATGTCCAACACGCAAATAAGATAATTAATTAATTGTGTAAACCAGAATCGCGCTTTCATAAACGAGTCCTCTCCTTGGTACTTGTCCGTGTATGTCCGCCCAATCCCTGTACTATGTATTCGTTGCCTACGTACGAGCACACAGTGCATGACAGCGGAGAAACAATAATAAGTCATACTTGTGGTTTACGCGAAGCCGCGTAAGGTATGTGAGAAGGTATCGTAATTGCCTTCTGTCAGCAGATAGATTTACGTTATCGTTTGAAGATATGCGTCTCTTCCAATGTCAGCTCGCTAATCAAGCGATCACTATATAGTTCATCATGCATAATTCCTTAAGCAGTAGTATTTTTAATCCGTTTATCATTCTTGATGATAACTATAATTTATTTGATTAATCATTTGCTTTTAAATGCGTTTGATTCTTTTTTTATATAATTATATGAACGTGAGAATTTAGAGATATAAAATTACCGGAAAAAAAAAATTAACAATATAAATATAATTTATAAAATATAATTACAATAAAAATATAATTTTAAAATTATGGAACGTATTATTCTAAGCACAAGTCTCTCTTTCTTTATTCTATCATTATTGTTTACACTACAGAGTGAAAAAATGATTGAAATGACCATAATTTAACTATAATTTCGTGTCATTTTCGCCAATTAAATATTTTTTTGATGAAACTATAAAAATAATTATTATTACTGACATTATAACAGTTATATAACTATATATATAGAGCTTTTAATTATAATTACTTACTTTATCGTACAACTATATTATCACAAATCGATATCACAAATATCAAATTCTTTTCTTTCAGTGTGTTTAATTCCATAAAAATATAGTACACGGTTTAACGATTTTTGCGTTATTTAATAAATTACAATAATTATATACAATCAATATATATAGGCAGTTGAGTTAATAATTTTGTTTCAGTTTCATTATCATTTTTTGAGTTTACGTGAAAGTGCAAAAAATGTGATACATAACTAGGAGAAAGTTGTCAAAGATAAAATTTATTCTCTCATGCGTCTCAAAACCGATCGGACCAGACATAATTTGCATAACGGAGTAACATAAAAGTATGTACGAAAGAACGATATGGTGAAAAGAATCCCCGTACGATGGAAATCGTACGCGATTAGATACAGTTTTCGTGTTACGTCGCTCCACGTGATGGACGTTGCTGTTTATTTCGATATCGAGATTACCTCGAATTTCCATGAGAGAGAAAATAACGCCACAACGTTATTGTCCCCGTAACGGCTATTTCCATTTACAGTCGCTTTTCTCGATAAACACAGTAGTCGTCTCGGTACATTCATGCATTCTGGAAAATTTTCTCCCACGATAAACTCGGACAAATAATACAATCCTTACATAATTGGATTTCAAAGCAAATAAATTCGAAAGACCGTAGATTTCGTCGTATATTTATAGAATAAAACAATTTTTAAATTTATAAAACTCGATTGTTTCAATTATTTAAGAAGTATTTCAAAATAATTTTGTTAACATTTTATAATCTCTTTTGAAATTCCACATATTTTTAGAACATTTTCGCATTGGAGATAAATACAAATTATTAGGTCAGGTCACGATAAGTAATTATCCGCTCCTGAATCAAAGAGATTAAACAGATCGTAAAAGACGCAAAAGAAGTTTATGTTTCATTAGGTAGGCGGTAAATGGATTAATAAATATTTATATGAGAGCGTCATGAATAAATAATACGCTCACCTAAGTACGAAAAGTGTGAGCGCCGCATGACGGAAAACACTAACAAAGGAGTATAATTATGGTGCATACGTGCAATTTTAATGATGTCATTGGAATGCGTCATCTCTACAAAGAATCGCATTATAACGTTGTTATTCTAGTTAAGATTCTGTCCTATTATCATATCCATATCATATTTTGCGATAATAATGTATTAATTCTTATTTCTTACAACTTATGTTGAAACAAATGTTGAAAATTTTGAAGCTAAGAATTTAATTAAAGCAGTTAAATACATCTGTATTGCCAATTAATTTCATATATCAGAAGTCGCAACTATATATAAAAAGAACGCTTTTATTAAAGAAACGGTTTTAAAAATTTAAAAAGTTTAAAAATTCAAAAGCTGGATATAGATCTGAAAATAATTTTGTTAAATCATCAAAATAATTATGCCCAGTAAGTAAGAAACATTTTAGAACATTTTAGCAACGTTGCAACGTCCAGGTTTTATACTAGCTATGCAGCTTACGTCATTTTGTGTGTGATGGCTCTTAAAGTTTTTACATTGTAATAAACTTGGGCGTCCTACATAATTATTTAGATGGTCCAAAATTATTTTCAGATCTGTATCAAGCTAAATTTTTAGATTCAGCATGTATGTAGGCTTCTATGTAGGCTTCGGAAATATTTACTTTACTGAATTTATATCTCAATAAGCCAATTTTTATTTCTCTAATATATCTTTTAGTTAAACAAATCCGCATCGCGAAACGGTACAGCCGTTTGGATGAAAGCAACAGATTCCCATGAATAATTCATCAGACTGTTTACCGATGGTTGCGTGGGCAACTTCTCTTCCTTCTTGTCTTTTTGCAACAGCTTTCGTATGGAGTGGCAAATCCCTTTCGTCGTGAGATGCGTTACGCAAACGTGTGTCCGGAAAAATTGTGTTCGACGTGTTCGCCATTCTGACGCCGGTGAACGACGAAAACATCTAATTCGCAAATCTATCATTTACGATTTATTAACAAAGATTTATTTAAAAGGTTTATGAAAGCGTCTTGATACGGACCTCTTTCCATTTTAATATCTTTCTACGATTTTAAAAGCAGCGAAACTTTGTTGTTCAAACAACGGTTTTACCGTTGCGAGGAAAATTTGTGCAATTGCTGCAAAAAACTGTTGCATAAATTTTATTTTTACGTTTATCATATAAAAATTAATTGATAGAATTCACACGTGCACGTCTTATGTCGCGTGATATGTTTTCTCCATTTGCAGCTATATGGCTTTCATTATTATAATCGTTCGTTATCGCGTCTTTAGAAAATTGGATCATCTTGAGTAACACCGCATCGATAGAAAGTCAACGTAAGGATGCACGAAATGTTAGTAGTAGTAACGAGTAAATATGTAGAGGAAGTTCAGGCAAAGCGAATGCCCTGAGCAAAGCGAATATTTTTTATTTTTGCTTATCTATCTGAGATAATGCTATGAGTCTCTAAGTCTATTGAAGGAATGACCGACCGGTGACGCGCCATAAAAATGCGAAGCAACATATATAGAAATAAAAGAAATTGTATGTTTTCTTGCGATTTTCGCTAAGGTACGTAGTTTAATCATTAGCAGTTATTGTTTCTTAATTAGTGTGAATAATTTTTTACAAAAATTCTCTGTCTTTAAATGTATATTCAAGGTTAAAATTTTTCACTTGTTGCTTAAACTTATTTTAACCTTTCCAAATTAACGCCAAGTAGATTCTTTGAGTAAAGTAAATAAGGGCAAAGCTCATCCTCTTTACTCGGTATGTGATTGCACTGAAAATACTGGGTAAGACGAAGGGACAGACTCTTTCGAGTGAACGAAAGTTACATGATTGTTTACATCTCATTTTTATTTTTTTTTCACAACGTAATATGATGTATGTTCTGAAAAATACTGGATCCATTGCAGTCAGTACACCAATGGGCTCATGAAGACTGCTCTACATATAGAGAATTTGGCAATTACTTTTGTGATGAACTGTCAACACTGATTTCGATTTTTTTAATTCCATCCTCATTTTGCTCGAATGACCCATCCATTTTGCCCAGAATCGGGCTTCTCTTTTTTTACGTTCGACTAAAAAGATTTAATTTTTTATTTAAATGTTCAAGTTTTTAATGAAATTTAATTTCATTTTATTTCAAAATTGATTCCATTAATAGAATTATAAAAATAAAAAAGATTTTTGATCTTAATTTTAACTATGTCATTTTTCTTCCTAAACCTTAACATATCTGCTTTGCCCGAATTTCCCCTATTATTTTCGGTTAAGTCTCTTTCTGTAGGACTATCTTACATCTTTCTTATCGCTTTTATCATTTTTCGTATTATCAATAAGAGATCTATCTATCATAAAAGTTGCAAGAAACGCGAACCTCCTGGGTATAGCCGAAGTATATAAGAGGATGATATTATAATTGAGATAATATTTAGGATGTACGTGAAAGATTAACCGAAACCGATAGATAAGATATATTAATACTTTCCATAAGATCGATCCATTTGATGGACATTGCGTGACGATTAACTGGAGTGCTTATATAATTTCGCATCCGGGAAAGTTGTCCCTGAAGAGGAACGATTTAGAATACCCAGGAGAAGAACAAAAAAAACGGAGAAAATTTCTGAAGAAATGTAATTAATTTTCACGGTGCATGATGAAGTTGATGTCTCATAATGAAACTGTAATCGTTAACAGAAGACATATATTGTCTTAACCCTTCGGTACTACTCTAGGTATGACATACTTGACTACTCTAGTTTACTAATTGTTGGTATATTAGATACATTGAAGATATATTTGACCGATATTGAATGACAATATTGTGCTAATAAATTGTGCTATACTAGGATATAACTTTATATGTTATAACTTTATTTATCAATAAAAACACATTTGCTTGTTATCATTATAGTGATGTTTAATATTTCAAAAAATTTTGTTATAATATATTTATTTTTATTTATTTATAAATATATTTATTTATATTTATATTTATTTTTTTATGTGATATTTTTACACAATATTAGTTTTATTTCTATGACAAAACGTATAGTGTGGCACCAAATGATTAAGTATAATTAATCAAACAATAAGTTGTTATAAAGAACTTTCAATATTAAAATAATAATAATGTAATAATAAAAATAAAGGCTAATAGATGCTTTTATTAGCATTTATTTATGTTATTACATTATTATTTTATATGTAATTAATAAGTTGTTAAGCTTGCATTAATCCGCACGAAATTGCCTTGTTTCTTTTCATTAAGATAGGGATCGATATTGTAACAATTCGCTGCACGCGGATACCTGATTCGTCATAAGGAACGGCTCTCCGAAGTCCGCCCTGTCCTCTAATAGGGTGAAAATGTTGTTGCTGATCCAGAGATGGCGGCTGGGTATTTTGCAATTGTAGATGATGCTGCTGGGAAGATGGATAGTGGGTGGAAGCATTTGTCGCGGCGGAAGCGCTTCCTGGTAGTTGCTGATATTGGCTGCCCTGATACTGACGAGGATGATGAGGGTGAGAATGCGAGTACGGCGTACACCAGGTGTAACACTGCTGCCAAGAAGCAGCCGGGTCCGAACCCGCCATTCCCTCGCCATCCTCGTTCCCCATTCGCGTCCAGCCGCAGGAATCCATTTTGGATTCAACAGTAGCTTTTTTCTTCTTGGAAAGGCCGTATAATATATTGAATCTGAATAGTTCTCACACAAACACTCGCTATTCAGAGTAAAATCGACGTCATATCTGAGTTCGACTTGTGTTCAGTAATTTGCTATTTCGTCAAATTCTACCAAACTGATATCCGTCAATTTCGATGCTCATTATTCACTTTCCGAAATAATGGAATACTTTTTTTTATTACTTAAATAAAATACACCTTTAATTATTATTTATTTGTCCAGTATTCATTTGGTTCAGTTTTGCATTGATGTTGAAAAAATTAACAGTTTTCAGTGAGTTTGCATTGCGAAATAATTCATTGATGATTTAACAACGATTTGCTTTTGTCGTTTCAACTGCAATTTTTGTCACGATGCATTTATAATCTTCTAAGTTTCACCGGTCGCAAATCATACGTATTTTGTTCAATTTTCACATTTGCATGTTGCCACTGAATTATCTACGAATTCTGCAGATGTACATAAAAATTAATAAATTGAAAAAGATATAATAGTCACATAAACAAACATATTCTCCGTAATATTTCATCCAACTTCGCGAACAATAGCAGAGTTTAAAAATATATAATAGATTAAATATATTTCTTTTTCTAAATTTTTTGTTCATTTAATGAAATACATAAAAAAGCAAAATTAGGAAGCAAAATAGGAGAGCAAAATTTTATATTTGCATAGTTTTTCTCATTTGAATTCATAGCATTAACTTATTTAGAATTCATAACATTAGTATCTTTTTATTACTTTTGTATTTTGTAAAAAATTAATTTCTTATTTTCGTAAAAAAATTTAAAAAGAAAAAAATAATATCAAAAATAGTCACATCATAACAGATAACATAATCAATAGGAAAATATTATAAATCTTTGCTTTTTTAAATTATATGTATGTATCTATGTTTATATTATATAAATAATACAACAATGTCAAATTAAAAAAAATAATTACCGTATTCGAAATATAAAAAGCAAAAGTGTGAACGTATTTTATGGCATGTTAATCTATTTTTCTGAAATATCATGTGATAGTAGTCAAAAGGTCACATAGTGATGAAAATAAAGCGAGATAAAATATACATATCAATAAAATATACATATCTTTGATTTCTTTTACGTCAATGAAGACAGAATTTACAGAAATTGAGTATCAAGGACACTGTATCATTGAGAAATTACACGAGTTTTGCATTAAAATTTCGCATACATTTCACATTATGTAAAAAAAAAGACACTCTAAATATTTCTTCAAGATGAAAAAAATCTTATTTGCTTCAAAATTTTTATGCTATTGCGCGATTGAGACGGAGAATCGGATGTATTACAGATGAATGCAGCGTAAAGTGATTAAAAATCATGATGGCGAGGGAACAAGTGTTACGTTCCGCCGTGACTGTCGATTGTCTCCGCGAAAAGATCGAGAAGCTTCCGCTGCGATTTATCTCAGTGATCCGCACAACCGCGGATTAAACTCGTCGCGTTGCTGCACGAATCCGGCCAGCTTCTTCGAAGTATCTAAATCTATCGATTGTCACTTTCGTGTCAAGGCCCGAAATCGATCGGCGAGATTGCGATCGCGACTTTGACGAATTACAGATAGATGCACCATAATGTCCACAGGTGCGTCTCTTGGTCGGCAAATTTTACATGCGTGAATGCATCCGTTTCGTCTATGAGGAGAGACTCGCGGGCGCGTCGTCGCGAGGATCGTCTATGCAATTTCATACACACGCAACCCAAAGAGACTCGGCGATGACTGAGACGAGCGAAAGCTTCTCCTCCACCTCAAAACGGAAGAGGGTTGAAGGCACGAGGCGCGTCGGGGGATGTGCCCGGATCCACGTGCATCGGCGGGCACGTTTTCCAGTCACGTGTTCGCCCACAACCCCATTCGAGTATTTCTGGAAAGAGCACTCCAGTGTTAATTCCGAGCCGACAAATGATACAGGTGAATCAAACGGTTAAGTGTACCAGGAATAAAGGCTCATTTCCCCTTTTAATAATACAAATAACACTGGTCATATCATAATCATCCAGCGAGATTATAATCGCGTTAGACGCGATTATCGATCGACGATATCTTTCTAATCGTCAAATACCTTCTTATTTCTTTAGAAATGATATCTATAAGTGGAAATTAGACCGACAAGAATGAATCAAATAAGAGAAAAAAAATCCTATTTTTAGTCGAAGCAGATTTTGATACTTAATAATATTCATATAAACTTACAAATACATTCTTCAGATATTTTAAAGATAGCCTGGATCATGAGTATCTTCTCAGAAAGGATTTCTAATAAAAAGCAGAAAATGTTTTTGACGTATTTAATCTTATTGAAACCTTATATGCAGCATAAAAATGAAATGATATTAAAATTAGATCAATAATTCTTATTTTCCTTCCCAGACTTAAAGATTAAAGATTAACTTATTGTCTTGAGACAAAAGTAATACATATAAATTTAAGTCTATATAAATTCTTATATTAAAATAAATCTTTATCCAATGTTGTAACGCACGATGCTGGAGTTTGACATGAAACCAATGTCGGAGATCATTTTATTTCAGATATAAGAATTTTTATTTAAGAATAAAATATTCCTCTGTTAACAATAAATATAATTATTCCTATATCGATTTTATTTTATTTTATTTATATATAAATTTTATCGAATAATAATAGCATTGAATTAAAAAATCTTTTTTTATGGTGTATAAAGTACTCTTAATTTAATGAAAAAAAGCCAGAGAAAGATTAAGACAAAACTAAAATTGTTAAAAATAAATATTATTTTTCAATAAAACTTCTTCATTTATTTTTTTTAGAAAAATACAGAACGTTTACGTAAATTTGTAGAGATGCTTTATAATTGTGGCCAAGACTGTTTGTAGTGAGATTAGACTTGGAATTACTAAATTTGCAGAAAAATCCGCGAAAAATAACCATCGCACGATCCTGCCACGGTCGTTGATAATCGATGCGACGAAAATAGATGATCATCGAATCACTTTATATGTATACGGAAAACTATTCGCATACTTCCATTTATGTAAAATTGGTGCAACGTAGTTGTTGCGTAACGTAAGTATACATGTCGGTGTATCGATAATCCGCGCATGAGATTACTTCGATGCTGACAGTTTATCGCCGGACACGTTGAGTTGTCGCAGGTCAGGTCATTTCAGGTCAACGTACTCATACATTCGTTCGTGCATACGTCGTCTCCGGAATTTCTCCCGCTTCCGTAACGTCGCCTTATTCTTTTCACCTGACACTGCATTTGCATCATGCCAGCGTTGACTGTTCATAGATAAGCATCGTGCATTCAGTAGTCAGTGATAAACATCGAGTAGAATACAGTGCCCGTAAATTCGTACGCATTGATTTCCAATGAGATTTGTCATTAATTCGAAATCTTCAACACAGATAGATTATGAGCTATGAACAATTAATATGCAGTATTTTTCTCAATTAATTTACTCCTGCATAAAATTATAATTTGAAGATTAATTATTAAAAATATTTAATCTCAAAAATGGAGAAAAAGATCACATAAAATTTTCAATAAAATCAATCAAATCGGAAATCCATAATTTATTTTTCACAATTCAGATTTATATTTCATTATTTATTATTTATTATTTATTCTAGGTTCATAATTTATCATCTTTCAATAAATATAGCTGGATGATGTTCATTCAGCTTGTTCGAAGATTCTGTATAAATATAATGTTTTAGCCCCATGCATTGCAGTCCCATCGAATTTAGCGTTTAAATAGAAGTACGGGTGTTTATTACTTAGCTGTCTGAACCGTTAGGTTAACGAGCATTCTTCTCATCACCCATAACCGACTCGATCCATCAACTGCAGCAATGCTGGGCTACCTATGAACGTCGCGCGCACATCCCTTTGTATTTTCCGGTCGAGTGACGATCGTATCCCGGTAGATGCTTAGACCCGGAGATCAGTATAGGCCAACTCTGACTCTATCGTGCGTGGTGCCGCATTTGTTTCTTCTCCGATCGATGATTGAGGCAGATGGATTGGATGGGTCATCGTCTGCTATGCGACAGATAAAAGCCTCCCTCGCTCCTCCCGAACGGGACGATTAAAATATAAATTGATCTGATTCTCCATGGCCCGTCCATCTCCGCCACGCATGAGGTAGTTCTTTTGATGCTTCTATCGTTGTCGCTGTATCGCGACTCGCAGAACAATTCGCCTTTGCGACAAGTTGCATCGCATCTTGTCGCATATTGAAATTAGAAGATTAATTAGAGAGGGACTATTTGGTTCTTAAATCTTACACAGATAAATTATTAGAATACATGATTGTGTTCGCGAAAAGAAATTTCTCTTAGAAAAACGATCAAAAAGCTCACCGTCAAATTAATTCTCCAGACTGACAAAAAAGTATTTGGTATTTGTGATTATAATT
>NW_017259206.1:5783980-5787526 GCF_001594045.1 Atta colombica | reverse complement strand
GTTTCATATATTAAAAAGCTTATATGGTTGTCCTCAAAAATAAAATTATTCTTTTTAATATTTAGAATTATATAGATACCATTGCCATTGTCATACTAAAATTATAGCAGTAATATAATAATTACAAAAATAAGCCTTTTAATTGTACTGTAATTATTTTATTATTAGCAATAATAATCAGAAATACCAACGTTTTTTTTTTAAATGTAAAGGTATATGATTCGCATTAGAGAGTGATTCTCGCACTCGGCTGATGACAAAGATCGATATTAACAGTAGTAAGGAATCATGCAAAAAGCTTTTTGCCTAATATCTATTATAAGATTGTCACGCTTTGTTTCGCATTGTAATAATTACGTAACCGTTTCTAAATTGCGACCAGGCACTAAAGAAAGCAAACCACTTCTCTTACCCCTTTCACGCGTTTGCTTCGCGATCTCCATTTAACGATCCCTATTCTAGCTATGCCACCCGCGAAGCCACCCTCGGCAGAAATTCTCGTCGCGATAGCTACCTGCTCACGTGTTGCGCCACGTGAATCGCGCTGCATCTAATAAAAGCGCACGTGGGCACCCATTTCCGATGTCGATCCACCGTGTCGCATCCCGAGTACCTCCCAGAGTTATTAGAGGTCACGTTCCATTTATATCGCGTTTCCAATTTTCAAAAGCCAGGATAGTCCTTATGTTCCTAAGAAGAAAAAACAAGGATCCGTGTCGCGAAAGGATCTCGTCGCGAAATTACGAGCGCGTAAAAGTCTGAGCGGTAATCTCGATGTGGACGCGCTTAGAAACATCCGCGTCCGGCTCGACAGTACCGAAGGTCGCGTTGCATCGCAAGCGTAACGTAGTAATTACCTTTTTAATCAACACGTGGAAGCTATTTCTCACGATTAATGCGAACGCGGCAAAAATATTACACCAAGACAGGATCGGTCCATTTTAATTTATCGGACAATCTGACGGAAAGAAAAAAAGAGACAATCGTTTATTGGAAAAAGAGGTTATATTAATTGAAATTCTGATTGAAAATGGACAAATATAATTATCATAATTATTTTAGTTGAGATGACAACCAGATTGATATGATCTATGATCATAATTTTCTGGTTCATTAATTTCCAAACAGCGAGAAATTTTTCTCGCTGTAACAACAAAAAAAAATTATGTGAAAAATAATTATCAAAATTAAGTTTAATTACTACATATTAATTATGCGAGAAATAATTACCAAAATTAGATTTAACTACTAGAGATTAATTATCAAGATTAGATATTTTATTCGTTGACACGATTTGTGTTACGTTTTAAGTTTATTGAATTCTTTTACCTCGAATTGTCTACTCAGTTCACACTTCACGGTTAATCTCTATCTGACATGCGATTAAAAAAAAAAAAAAGGAAATTCTTGTTCGCACGCAGGACAATATAGAGATGCGTGAACAAAGCTCGCCGCGATTCGAGCGTGAAAAACAGATTTCTAGTTCCGCGAAGCGTTAAAGGCTGGGAGACTGACGAGATCTTATGTATACGTCGTACCAAACGAATCGTGAAGCTGCGCGCGCCTTTCGCTTCCGGTTCACCGATCTCTCCACATTCGTTAAGCCACCTTCTCGGTCCCCGGCCGAGCCGGCCCGACATTTATGCGGCCGAGGCACTTTCGCTCGGCCGCGTCGAGCTGGTTCGCCTCGATATTATGGATTCATCCTTACAACAATAATAACTTCGTAAGAGGCGCGCGATGATTACGCTCTGAATCCTCCGCACTCGCCTTGCTGACTTTTTTAAGCTCGCGGGAGGGAAAGATTTATCCAAGATTTTATGAATTTCTGAAAAGAGAGAAAGTATCCGTTGAGCAATTTATCCATTACGATGTTCGCAAATAATACTTTTATCGATATTGCCATTTTTACTTATAACTCTTCATTACTCGTGTTCTGCAAAACATTCCAGCCTTTTGTCATTCGCTAAATGTATAAATGCTATTTATACACATTATTATATTCAGCGTAAATTTTAATTAGGTATGTTACAATAAGAAATATAAAGAGGGACACATGATAAAAGATTCAGATATCTAAGGAAAGAAAATCTAGATGAAGTGAGGAGAGAGGATAAAGTTAGAGCAACGGTGAAATTAAAGTGGAGGGAGCAAATAAACAACTGGTTGATAGAGAGCCATTGGAAGTGTATTATTCTGAGAAGGGATTACGTGTATAGAGCATTATGTAAGAGAATTTTAGGAAGTAAGGGATTGATTTGTAGAATTAAGAGAGGATATATAAAGAAAGAATTATAAAGAGGATGTGGGAGAAAGATTTAGGTACAACAAAAGGCAAAATTAGGGAAATTATGAAAGGATAGAGATAATGAATTAAGAAAGAGAAAAGAGAGGAGGAAAAAAGAAAATGAGCGGGAAGAAAATATTTAACATAAAGAATAGGAAAGGAAAGAGATAGGAATGTAAAAGAGATGAGAAGACGGACGTGTGTATAGCGGTAAAAATAGGTAAATGGAAGTGCAATAGAGAAAAGTATTGTACATAAGGCTGTGATAGTTTGAATACCAAATGCGTGGAAGGAATAAATACAAAGAAAGTTTAGGTATAGCTTAGTGCAGTATGTGTAGACAAAAGATTGGATGAATGTGTGAAGTAGTAAAATTTTGTAAACTAAGTCCCCTTCTTAGTTTATGTATGCTGAAGTGTAAATCAATTCTATTCTATAAATACTTTCTAAAAATGTTACAATGTACGTAAGAATCACTTAATAATCTTTGTACTTGTAAAAGTAATGAAAATTAATTTTGGACACAAACGATATTGTGTATAGTAAAGAATATTATCGCGTGTACTAATTAGGATTAATTATAAATTATCGAAAAAAACAATATAAAAATTGACGTTGGGATGTTAGAAATATACAAGTAATTACGTTAAAAAAAACCATGCAAATAATGTGGAATTAATATTGCTCCTGAGTCTTCCAGTGTTCATTAATTTTCACAAAGTTCGTGCAATAGAGAATCATCATTTAGTGATTAAAAAGACATCTAATTGCTCTAAGGATATAATCTTTTTTTTTTTCTTATTTTGGAGCTTTTGTTCCATGATTACAATTTCATCACAAAATTGCGGAAGTGACGGTACGATTATGGTAAAGGTTTTTGCCTGTCCACGGACGGCACATCGTCATTCGTGATCTCCGCTCCGAAACGGTGTTTACAAAGTGCACGGCAATCAGAAATTCATGGCTTCCTTCTTTTCATTCATAGGCAGCGCAATCATTTTCCCTCGCGAAGCTGATTATTCAGTAAGTTCTCCTTGACCGTCCCGATTGTTCTCCGTGCACATTCTCGCGTGCTGCAAGGTCGAAAATGCTAACAATGGGCACACGTTAACGGCGTGCACTTATACACGTGCGTCGTGAAATAATAAAAATATTTCCTACTTGGTAAATTAATTCTCTGTCACTCTTGTCAGTTTGGAGAATCTATATGTATTTTGCGCGAATAGCACAGTTTACGAGCGTGTGATGATTATTATCTT
>NW_017259206.1:5782572-5783880 GCF_001594045.1 Atta colombica | reverse complement strand
TATATATATATATATGAGATACAGGTATTGCATTTAACACTTTTACCGCTTAAAATTTTAAACGAATTTAATCCTGCTGGTCTGTTCGAATTTATTACGAAGCACAAGTCGTTCGACACAATCTTTGCTCATTTACTGAATATAAAAAAAAAACATAATGATAATAGAATGATGTGTCAATTTAGGTTGCTAAATGGAAAGCACTCATATCGTTTGGTTCAACATAATTAAAAGCTCTAAAAAAATAAAAAAAATTTTTTTTAGAAAAAAGATTTTACATTAACAGACGAAGTCATCAAATAGCAGAGAAAAGATTTTAAGTAAAATATTAATAAGAAAATGGATTACATTTTAGGTCAAATAAAGTTAAACAATTCAACATATATAGTTAAATAAATTATAAAAGCGCAATTATAAACAGCACAAATATTTTGCTGGAGCTAGTTTCCATCGCTATTGAGCACATAACATTGATACACCGGCAGTAATCATCATTTGCACGGGAATGTGCGTGTGTGTCGCGTGTGACAAACGCGCAGTACATAACACACCGATGGACTACAATTGTTTATGTGTGCGATTCGTATGTCCGGTGCCCTTGCATGCGCAGGTGAATGCTTGAAGAACGCATATATATCGTCTCTCTGGCAATTTATAGATAATTTCCTGTCATTTTTCTTATGCACTTTGACGTATGTTAAAGAAGACTGTTGTCATGATCTATCGTTTTATACATTTGTTACTTTTTTCAGTTTTATTTAATTTCGAATTTCATTTAATTTTATGTAAGTTTTTAATTACTGTCAATAGCATTTGAATATTATTATCTGGACAAGAGTAGAATAAAAAAAAAAAGAGTAATAGATTAAAAAAAAAAAAGAGTAGCGATCAGGTTCGGGCATTGACGATTTCTATATTATCATTGCAAGCATAGTATCAATGACGGACTTTTGGTGAAAACAATTCTCTCAAACCGGTACTAGATGCCAGCAGAGTCTATATGCGATCTGTGCTGCACTCTGCAGGAACTTACTCTAACATAATTTACCGAAAGATCTTTCGTCTTTTATTTCGAAATGAATTTAATTTTTATACATCAGCTCACGAGACTATTGCAAAAAAACATATATAGAATTTATAGGATTTATACATATACAAAATAACTATTTTCCTCACGCTTTTTTATGAAAATTCTTGAAACAATTTGTAGTAAGCTTTCATAATTTACAAACAAAAATCTTGAGATAAAAAATTATGAAATATATAAGAAAATGCTTTTTTAGAATTATGTAAAATATATCCGGAAAA
>NW_017259206.1:5778444-5782472 GCF_001594045.1 Atta colombica | reverse complement strand
AATTTTATATATTTGTTTATAATTATATATAAAATATTTTTTCCCGAGTATATTTTTTAAATAGAAATATATTTTTTTCTAATAGACTAATATGTTCCAAGATTATTAAATTAGAGATTTTTAAATACTAAATTACATTGAGAGAAAAAGAAATGATTAAAAAATATATATTGTTTTCATAAAGCTAAGAAAGAAAATCGTTTTTAAATTTTATAATTTACTAAAAATAAAAAGAACACATAGTAATTTTGAGACACTATATAAATAATCACATACATATCAATAAAAATGCGCTTGAAATGATGTATATTTCTTTTTTTTTTAATCAAATGGCACATAATAATTTTGATTGTATTTGCAATATCTAATAAAGCATGTTATATCTGGCAGCCCTCATAATTGCAACACTATCGATAAGATGATAAGTCGCACCGATCGTGTGATAAGGCATACTTACCTTTCATTATTGTACTTTAATACTTATAACTTTATAACGTGTAATAGGAAAATCGGCTAGTAACTTAAATATGTGCGCTTCCACTGTATGTAGAATATGCCTATGAAATTCTCTATGATAAAAAATAAATTTTGATGCCGCTTAAAATGCAAAATATTATATATTTCTAAAATAAGATACGTTGTTTATCATATCAATTATATATCGCGTAAAAATATAATTATATTGTTATTATGTTGATAACCAATATCGATGTTTTATATTGAAAGATAATATTGCAGCCAATAATTCAATCGCCTTGATCAGAAAATTCAAATAGCCGGAAGAGGACTATATTTACAAAGGTATAAGAAAAGAATTCTGAGCTGTCACGGCACCAAACATCTGACATGCTACTCTGGTACCATTTTACGCTGTTTTATTTCTGTTCGCGATAGAAAAAGAGAGAGAAATGAAGAAAATGAAGAAACGCGAATGCTTGCTATAAATAGACATTTTAGTTTATAATATATTTTCCTTCCTGTGATAATAATGATTTTATGTTATTGAAATTCATTCTAAATATTTAATTAAGTGACAGATTAAATCGTTATATCTGTTTTATGTGGAATTTTAAGAATCTAAAAATTCAGACTCAGAAGAGAGTATAATAATTATTTAAAGAATCACATAAAAATAATTTTATTTGTAAGAGTAATTTATTTATTATTCAAATGCACAATATATATAATTTATTTCATTTTTCTCTCTGATGCTTAGTAGACAACGTAAATATTGGCAACGTAAATATTGATTTAAGTGTGCCGATTGTTAATGAACTCGAAATTTTAGTCATTAAACATACTCGATTCGTCCGTAGTTTGTATTCGCGAAGAGTTTCATCGCTGTATTTTGATTGTAAGTCCGATTACGAGTCTACGTCAGATAGATAGGAACGAAGTTCAAGGGAAACCGGTAAAGAGCATATGACAAATGTGAAATTCTAAATTCATAATTTCTTTCTTGCGAGGATATCTTTGTTATGAAGTCCATAATAACATTTCAGAGTTTTTACGTAATTAATATTCTATAACGTATAATAAAGTAATGAATCATTTATGTATTATGTTTTTATATCTAATTATAAATAGCGATATTTCGATTTAAAAAAAATTGAAAAAACAATGACACTGCGATCAGCATCACGAGAATGACGATCATTCCCCTTGGATACCATTTTTGTTGAAATCAATGAAAATTTAATGTGCCGAATTAGAATTATGAGTAAAAAAAATGCAGGAAATTTAAAATAATTTAAAATTGTTAAATATACATTTTATAATGCCGTTTATCTAATGGATTACGATACGTATTCTCGAAAAGGAAATATAATTAAATATATTTCTACCACGCAACGCAGGTAGATATTCCTACATCTAGGCAGATTCTTAAACGTCATTAAATTCTTTATAAATATTCTTTTAACAAAATTTAATATTTATGCAAATAATAACATCTTCTTTCACATCAGTTTTGCATGCATAATAAGTATCAATAATAAAACTGATCGAGATGATGCAATTATATACACAAAATATGCTAAAAAATATTTGCTAAAATTGATAGACATGCCTGTCAAGCGAACTCCAAAGATCGAGGCCCTGGTTGTAAACGCTATACGTAGGTTGCAAGATGTGCAAGGTTCGACATCACGGGAAATTAGTAACTATATTTCCCAGGAGTACAATGTTCCTAGCGAGGAGATCAAGCGGCAGGTCCAATTCGCTTTACGACGCGGATTATCCTATAGGATTCTTAAGCGTTCAAAGGAGTACGAATTTTAACTTCAAGTTCCCATTAATTATCTATAATTAAGTGATTCCAACAATTTTCTTTTATCTCGGCACTTAATTTAAAACTCGTTATGCCAGATTACAAAATTTGCATTGACATTACTTTTCTGTATATTAAAAGTTAGACAAGTTTAACACTAAACTTTTTATCACCGAAGTTATCTTGGAAATTAAGTACTACGTTCTGACTTCTCGAGAATTATGAGAAATTACGAGAGAGGCATCAAGTGTATATAACATCAAGCGTAATATTAATTGGACATATTTACGATGTTATATTTTCTACAGTACAAAAACTCGCTTATCAATGCCAATGATAAAGCCGCTGGGTCAAAAATAAAGCGCAATAGATTATGTCACGATTACGAGGGCGATACGTGACCCACTTTATAAAAAAAATATTTTGATTGTATTACGTACACAATATTCACTCGATCAAGTAACCGTGCGGTGTCACATCCTACGTTGATGTAACGTTGATGAAGACACTTAATTTCATTCACTTAAAGTCATTAAGGAGACTTTAAGTCTGACCTCTGAATACTATAAGTAATTAAGCATATCTGTTTAAAAGAGAGAATTCTGCTGCTTATAGACTATTCGGTACGCGTTTTGCTCAATATATATATCTATATGTATACCTATTTGTCTTTTATGACAAAAGTTCTAGGATGTCAAATGCGAAGGTGACTGTAATAATTTATGATAATTTACTAAATAGTGATAGATTACTAAATTAAAACATTCTGATGTTCTTCTTAGAGGATATTATTCGTGCGATCACGACTACTTCAGACAGTTCTCGTTAGAGAATGGCACGGGTGACGGAGTGATGGAACCTTGTCCAGCACAACCATGGCGATTCGGCGTGAGAAAAAGGAAAAGAGAGAAGGCGAGGAGAAGGAGGTATTACAGGGAGAGGAAGGAGAGGGAAAGGAGAGAGATGGCGAGGAAAAAGAGGCAGAGGAGAAAGAGAAGCGGAAGAAGAAGAGGAAGAAGTCGCCGCCGCAGACTACGCAGATCACGCGCCAGATCTAGGAGAGGCAGAAGACGTACTCCTCGAAGACGTCGAAGGAGGAGAACGCGAAGCAGAAGAAGTAGAAGAAGAGTAAGAGTTAGAACACGTGCTAATCCTAGCGAGATGCAAATGGAGGTGACGTCTCCGGAATCGCCAAGAAACGACACCGACAGAAAAGAGGATCCTCATAAAAACAAATCTTCTGCATCCATACATTCAATCGAACAACTTTCACAAAACTCTTCTCAAAATTCTCAGACGTTAAATACGTCCGGTACTTAGAAATCAATAAAAAAATAATAATTTTTTTTTCAAGAAGTAGAAATAATAACCGCATTCAGCAGAACATTTATTTTACAACTGTTTTCTTAGAAAAAATATACTAAATCTTAATACTTATTTTGTTTAACAGAACTAACTAAATATTTACTTGCAATAAATAAATATTTACTCAATAAAAAAATGATAATTTACTCACGAATTAATGATTCAAGAAGAAATATAATGTTTGCATTTAGTAAATATTTAATTAGCTATTGAAATAAATATTTATTAAAATTTAGCATTAGCATTTTTTAATGTAGAATTATTCCTCCATCTCTAAAATTATAATCCAATCGGCACGAAGGAAACTTCCAACAGTTGTAAAATGTTAAGCATTCTGCTGAACGCAGCCAATGTGTGCATAGATCACAAGTGAGGAAATTACTCACTAATTTTT
>NW_017259206.1:5761837-5778344 GCF_001594045.1 Atta colombica | reverse complement strand
TATATATACTGTTATTCTATACAAATTTCGAGATTTCATGTATTTATATTGTACTCTTTATTCTTTATTCTTTGTATACGCTGTATTAATTATTACAATTGTCTTTCTACACAAGCTTTCTTAATTCGTTGTCCGTTTATATCGTAACAGTGCGAGGGAAAGAAACAGGATCGTTAGATTAATCGAAATTGCGCTGTCCGTCACATAGCATGAAACCCGAGCCTCCTGAGAAACAGACGTACTAAGCGCAGGGATCTGTGGCCATCCGTCGACAGTCCTGAACGCGGCCTTGCCGGCTAATGATAGTCGTGCTAATGACGAGTCTGCACACGCATGTATGCACGTACCGCGTGACTATTTCGCCTAGCAACTCTAGGACTAGACGCAAGATGCGTCGCGACGGTGTGTTTTGCCCCACCGTGCCGCCAGCTGTGAATAATAAGTGCATGCGTTGGGATGCGTATGCAAATTACGTTCCTGAGCCGACGATATTTTAGATAGGTTCTTTCGATAATCTCTAAATCGATTTCTGCTTTCTTAAACAATAATTTTCAAATGTAGGGAGTTGATTTAGATAAAATTATTCGTAGACGATCGTCTTCCCACAATTTTGACCAATAATTTCAAATGCAATCTCCTACGTTTCTATAATGACGTTGTCTTTCTCTATATATTTTACTAATTGAATATTGCGTCTATATATTTATGCTTGTGCACTCATTAAATTTAACTCAAATTGTTATTTATCGCCATTCACATGAAGATTATCTTGAGAGATTATTGAACATTACCATATCGATTCATTATGCATACCTCGTTCAAAGAAACATACGTTCAGTGACATAGGAACTTTCAAACGATAAGAAGCGACCGAAAAACAATTCTTTATTTTTTTCTTTCTTTACCAAGAAAAAAATGTACTAAATTTTAGTATTTGTTTGAATAATACTAGTTAAATATTTCCTAAATATATATATACATTTATTTTTTACACAAAAACCATTAATTTAACTTTTTCAAGTAAATATTTATTGATTAAATTATTATTAATTTTTATTTATTAAATTATTAATAAATATTTATTTATTAATTTATTAATATTTATTTATCGTAAATAAAGTTAATGCTTATTAAGTTAGTGTTGTCTTTATTCAAATAAATATTTATTTATTAAAATTTAATATATTTTTTTTCAGTACATTTTGTTTATATGCAATATTGTTTATATGCAAACACCGTCTATAATTATGGAAAATTAATTTGATAAGGCAATCTTCATCTCTAAATAGTCTGTTGTATATTTACATCAACTTTCTACACGGAACTTCTATTTTGATACTAATGCTTCGTATTTTAATATGTACTTACATTTGTATAAATATCTTTTTCTTTATATATACCATTGACAGATTAGCTAACAGATAATAATTAACAATGAGGATAATTTTTATTATTTATTCCCAGCCGACAGGACCGTTAATAAATGATTTTACATTCAGATTAGCTCAGCTATTGCTTGCTAATCTATCTATATATGAAAGCTAAATATGTTTTAGAAGAATTATTATTATTGCTTACAATGAATAGCAATGGCTGCGTGTTTAGCAAAAAAAGCAACTTTGCAACTGTAAGATTATTTAATACGATTAATTTATTTAGATCCAGTGAGGAACTAACGATAAAAGATATTAAAAAATTTTACAACAATTGTAAAGCTACGCTTTTTGATGAACACAGTTATTAACACTAGAATTATCAAGGTCATTACTGAATGTTTCAATTTTTGAAATCAATATTTCTCTTGTAAAAGACAGGATTCTGAATTTTGACTTTTCAATAATTATATTTTTTTTACTAATGAAATATTTGATTTTTTATCATTTTTTTAATTTTCAGTAATTTATTTTGATTTTTTTCAGTGATCAATAAGAAACGTTAGTACTTATAGTGTTAAACTATTATCATTTGTCTTTTTATACTTGATATTTGTCATTAATATTTATCATTCTTTTACACTCTTTTAAAAAAATAGGCCTACCAAAGGCCGAACATATCCCATCATCGATACAATGATAATTAAGTAACTTATACTAGCGCGATGAAAGTGGTTTATCACGAGACTAATAAAACGTCGCCATCATGTCGAACGCTAATTAAACATTTACACTTGTGCTTCGACAAGTGTCTGACTAGCGTATAGAGGAGGGTTCGAAAACCAATATAATTTCAGTTCAAACTTCGACGTTATACATAGTGTCTCAGAAGGAAAGATTAATATTTTAAGAGGTGATAGTATCGATTATTTTAAGCAAAAGTATTCATGTAAACGTATATCCTATTCCGGTTTTCGAAACAGAATATGCAAAATTAATATTAAGAAAAAGATACGTATCTTTTTATAATTTAATCAAGTGACATACTTTTTGAAGTTTATAATAAATTTTCGAAAATTCCACTGTTCCACATTATCTCAGAAACCGTTCAGAATAGGATCCATTTATATGAAATTATATTTTTACTTAAAATAATAGATATCATTTCCTCGCAGAATATTGATCTTTTCTCCTGGGACACCCCCTATATAAAGCGAAGAATATGGTAGTAAACAAGACTTCTGGTCTGCAGCATCGAAAATTCAACTAACTAGTTCGAATCACTGGTAACTAAAGTTATTTGTCGACGAAAACATCATTCGTCTACTTGTCGATCTAATAGCAATCCCTTCGTTTTCCCTCAAAGAAATGTATTGAAAGAGAGACGGATAGAGAGGCGCGGAAAGAGACAGAAAGAGAGACAGGCCGTCGTCGTTTCGCCGCGAAACCGAAAATACTCATGTCGGCCGGTATGTTGAAACCTGGCATAAGTTCTGGCAGGTTGCCAGAAAAGCGGTACTCGCTTGGAGGCCACGCCAGGCCACAAGCGATCGGTCTCGACAGAACTAAATTTCTAACCAAAGGTAGAAGAGGATCGTTTTGGAAAAAATCGTAGCTCGCTCGAATATAAGAGAATCGAAGAGACAATTTTGCTGCACAATCTAAATTTTTGCTGAATACCTAAAAATAATTTTATTGGACCATGAAAATAATTATGCTGAGACTAAAAAAGTGATAACACTGAAATTAAAAAATGATGAATAAAAAATTTTGACATTTTAACAACCTGAGTTTGAGTTTCCAATAAAATTATCTTAATTGTGCAATAAAATTATTTTTCAGATTTGTATCCAGCAAAATTTAAATCTTTCAACAAAATCATTTTTTCCGTGTAATAGGAATATTAATTAATTTTACTAATGTTTTATCTTTATAGTTAAAAGTAGATGATTTAATGCAACAAATATCTCGCTATAATTTCTTATCATTTACCTAAAATTCACATCTTAAACGCGCGCAGCGTGCATATTTACCTGAAACGTAGGAACATTAAGACTTATCTAAATTAATACTCCCGTTGAAACTGGAACACTTTACATTTCATCGTTGATAAGTTTATTATTCCATGTATCTATAATTTTCTGGCGACATAAGCTAAATCATAAGAAAGAATTGAAAAGAAAAGGCTTGTTATTTGCTATAATTGAGAAATTCTTGTTGAGAATTTCAACAATTTCTACAATTACAATATATTTTACAATTAATCAACCTATCAGAAAATAACTTTTTTCATAGTCTTCTATATTTGTCACCATTAGAAAAATTTTCGGATGAGTACCTCGACGAGACTCGAGCGATACGTGCTAACGAGCGAAATCGCACAGTGCTAAACGCTTGTCAAGTATCACGCAGATAGTCGCGAGGGACTTTGAAGTTAGAGATGCATAAGACTCGACAAATAATCTCTCCAATTGATTTACGGGTAATAATAGTGAAACATAAGAAATAATTTTGGGAATAATTGTTTGACTGTTATGCGACATCATTGCCGCTGCTATCTTGATAAAAAATTAATGGATTTAGAAGAATGGAAATTATTCTGCAAAGCTGAATATTGTTTGAACGGCAAAGAGTAGCGCTGGCGAGTGATTGTTTTATCTAATGTATAATAAAACAAAAACAATTCATTATTACACGCAATGTGCTTTAAGTCTAAAGCATTAAATTAATTTTGTTATAATAAAATAAATAGAATAACGAAAAGTGTAAGAATTCCTCCAGCTAATTACAATCGCGAAGAGAAATACTGGAGATAAGTATTTCGATAAAATGAATTTCTGTCTACTTGTTTTAATTCAGCAGATTAAATTTTTTTACGAGAGATAATCCTAGAAATTGTTGACAGGAAACGAAGTAATTAACCTTTACCTTGATCTCCGTACGTTCGAACGATTTAAATGGCATCGAAAATCGACTGTCGGCAAATGGCAGATGTTAGAGCCAACTTGGAACTAGCCAGCATCTGGTGCACCATATAAAGTTGGCACTATTATAACTATTATGCATTACTCGAAAAACGATTGCGGAAGTACATGCGTCGCGAGCCAATTATTTCTTGTTCTATCATATTAATAAAACCGAAAATGATCTCGCATGACACGCCGACCAGTTTTGTCAAAGCGGGGCTTTTTGTACCTAAAAAAGAATAGATAGATACTTCTCGTCAAAATTTCGCCAAAAATCGTTATCAAATAATGAAAATTTTTAATAGATTATTAAAAAAATTTTTGTGGAAAATATAAACAAAAATTTTATCATATATAGGAATAATAATAACTATAAAGAAGCGAAGCGAAAATTAATTGACATAATCGTCATAAAACATAAATTAAATATTATAATAGATAGCGTGGAGACTATTTTCTCAGCTTAGAGTCGCAGAGAAATATAACTCGACCATGGAGAGGCATGTTCAAGTTGCCGGTACTCTTTTCTGGTCTTCCAGCCTATCCATCAAATGGATTGACGTGTGTACGGTCCTGGCACACCAAAAATAATCGTTCAACATATTGTGAAAGAGCACGAACTGCCGTAGAGGAACGGGTCGTAATACCGGTGCTAAACCTTCGACGCTGTTCATCTGCCGATAATTTATACCAAAAGCGAAAGATACACTCAAATACACAAAGTCTTTAGCACTCGATATCATTATCGAACCATAAACCATAATTTTACTTTCATAATATATTGTAAAACGATCTCATATATTCGCGTGGAACATTTGTACATCCTACCTAAAACATGTTATTATCGCGTGATAACGATTCAATGACCTTGACCATATCTTTCAAATTATTATACAATTCTGTCCAGTAAATACTAACTGACAAACAACTCTAACCAAACAAACGCGAAATCTTAAAATCGACTTAAAACATCTTAAGGATATTTTAAAAACATTTTTGCAAAAATCATCTAAAGATGTCTTAATTAAGGCATCTTATGTACATGCTCTGATTTTTAGACTTTGTTATTCTTTGCTCATAACATCAATTATAATTTCAAATTCAACAATGTAAATGTAATACAAATGTAATATAACACATATTGTGAGAGTTACGTTTTTGACTATGAAATTATAACATTGATTTTGTTATGTTATTTGATGCTTATTGGAGCCTAAATGGTTTATTAAAATCTCTTACCTCTGACTTTAATAAAAATCAAAATCAACGATATTAAATATTTTTTATCTTTTAGATTAATGATGAGGGTTCGAAAAAGTGACGCTGCAAAGTGGATGAAAAATAAAGACTATTTTTTCAATTGCTAATGATTGATAGCCTCAAAAATGAAATATAGATGAAGTTTTCATTTTATTATATATACAGCGGTAACACACACATTGAATATGATTTTTCTGATCACATCACAGAAAGAAGACACGCTATAAATATAATCTAAGATAGCTAAGATAAAAGAAGTTGCGATAATAAAATCTGTATCCTTTTTTTTCTATAGGCGTATATTATTGAAAATGCTTTTTTATAATTACTTTATCTTCTGGCACGAAACAAAAATTATAAATAGCATTAGCGTAATAATAGCTCAAGAATGACTCTAAGCAACACAATAATAGCAAGCTATATTCATTTGCTTTATGTCTGTTTTATTGATATATGCGTGATTCTGTAGTCCGTCTTACGACGAAACGAGGAGGATAGAGTACGAGGAGCGACATAAGTATATCGATCGTAGGAAAGTGAATGAAAAATGAAACGGCGCTTCGCACGCGACTTATCGGCGTCTACTTGCCGGCTTATATTTCTCGTCACCGAGTCGGGTCACTAACGATGACGTCTGCGACAGTAACCATAAGTGACATCGATCACTTACAAGCGTATAGGATCGAAGCAAACAGTATGTCGATCTTTTATTCGAGCCAAAAAGCAGATAAAAATGACCACTCTTTTATCCTTTCGATTACATCTTATAAACAATTGCGCATGTATTTTAAAATAAAAATATTCTTATCATTACTTTTAGTATATATAGATTAATGGGACTATGGGACAAAATTTAACTGTTTTTTCCATACGAATGTAACCATTTCCGACGTATTTTTGCATACTGAATACGAATCTTCTGGCAAAAGTTGATTATCTCGTGACAATTTTGAGCAAAATGACATTAAAAAGGCAAAGAATGATCATTTTAAAGATTTTCAAGACATTGTAGCACCAACAATTAATCTTTTTACTTAATTTCATAAATGCCACATGAAAGCATCAGTTTGTAGCTTTAAAATGCATTTTGATTCGTTTCGATGTGATTTTTTGTTTCCGAAATATAGCAATTTGAAAATAATTTTTTCATATAACATATATTATTCAATAAACTTTGACCTTTCTTTTTACCATGAATATGAATAATCGACATACTTTTACGTATTAAATATGAATTTCTTGATAAAAAATGACTCACATCACAAGAAAAATGATATTGAAGGAGGTTACCTCTTTTTTTTATCTCTTTGACATTATTTTTTTATCAACTTTCATCAACAGATTCATGTTCATGCAAAAATACTAAATACATCAAAAATGATTATTATTTACATTCAGTATAATTAATTGAAATCATACAGTATAATTAATTAAACAAACATTACTAACGTACGAGGTTTAGAAACAGGATCTTGAAATAAATGATAAATTCGACCTCAATTAATTTTAATTAACTACGGTGATTCTTAATTGAATGTGTTTAGAGATTAAGAAATGTTTACATTATGCAGTGAGTTTACATTTTACAGAGAGAAAAGAGCCAGGCAAAATTATCAATAGAAAAAACAAACAACGAGGTGAAGATACGGTAGAACCTGTGGGAACAATCAAAAGATAGAGAAACGGAGGTATGCCATTATACGGCGTAATTGGCCGAATTGGAAAGTCTGGTGCCTTCCCCGACTCTTTGCCCTTCTACTATTACTCTCGTTTATATCCCTCATATTGATCGGCATAAATACGAGGTGCAGTTTGCCGCGTCCCTTCGGGAGGTCTCGGCGCGTCTTGTGCACGTCTCCGTATAATGTAATATCGCCCAGTAGACCAGTAGCTTAATCCTAAACTACGAGCATTGGGTTCTGTTACACTCCTACTGAATTCACACTCATTTATATCAATTCAAATTTTTCTGACTGTTGGCCGCGTTTAGAAGCCCAACTTTCTGCGTATGATCATCCCAAGGCGCAAAGTGACATCAAATGACGCTTTTCGTCAATACGACGTCAATAAATGTCATCTTGCTACTTGAAGTATACAATCATATTAATTTGTATAATTACCAATTTTTGTTTTCGTGGCGTATTAGGTATATAATCCACTCTAAGAAAACTCTGATAATAGCTATTAAACGTTGAGGGAAATAATTTGAATCAAATATTCAGTTAATATAATCAAGAATAATTTTACCTTTCTATATAAATATGTAAGAATTATTAAACATAATATAACCAATCATTTGGTATATAATTGAGGGGATAGGCGGAAAGGCACAATTCTATTGGGTTGTCCGGAAAGTTCGTGCCGATGTTGAAAGAAAATTGAAACGCAGAAAATTTAAATTTTAGTATGCATTTATTAAATTATATAAGTTAATCGGTACGAATTTTCCGGACAACCCAATACTTAAGCTCTTTTTATTGCTTTTTTATGTAATTTTGATCGTAATAGAGAAGTATTGTAACATGTAACTTCTTAAAGACATTACATAAATTCATTTGATATTGTACCCATTTATGTATAATAAAAGGTAGCAAGTTATTTTAATTTTTATTAATATTAAGATTTTGTAATTAGACCTTTATTCCCCTCAATTACTTAATATTTAGAATTAATATTATTTTTGGTTTTACATTAACCGAACCGAGTTATTACCTGATTCCTTTTTCAATGCAGGCAAAGGTTTGAAAACATACCAACTTTTACGTAGAAATGACATCAAAATGACGACAAATAACGTCATTTTTTTCCTGGACTTTTTAAAAATTAATATTTTGAAGATTACTTACTCAAAAATCCACGCACAACAATGTATTTTTAAACATAATTTTTCAGATCCAATAATAGATCTAAAAAATTATAATTAGATCTAAATGAAAAACAATATTATGGATATTTGAATAAATAATTTCAAAAGTGTCAATTTTTAAAAAAGTTTCTAAACTTTTGGTTTGGAGTGTAGATATATGACCGATTTTTTTATTATTTTTGTATAGTATATTTTGCACATATAGGCAGGTGTGAAAGTAATAAACGATACGTGGCCTAGAGTTTCTTATATATATGTGAAAAAGAAATAATAATATAATGTATTAAAAATACTAAAAAAAAATCATTGCATTTTCACGTGACATGTACGACAATCGCTGTCACAATACAAGTCGTAAGAGCTTAACGCTGCGATGTCGTAATACCGAAAATAAATAGAATCGCGCTGCCGTGGCTACAACCGCGTGTGGATGAAAGGATTTATTCTTACGACGTTGCAGTATCAAAAAGTAACGCGAAGCGTTGCTTTACTGTCGTGATATATCATACGTGTTTGCAACAACATAGTATCTTTTATCGCGAGAAGATATCGCGACGACATTTTTCCCCCCAAACTTGAATGCGTGGCAGCGCGAACAGAGTGCCAATTGAATTCGAGGCCGAATTATTCTAGAGGCAGTTTATTTTTGCGCCGAAAGTTTTGCGTGGAGAATAATGTGAATGAGAATACATAAAAGATAAGATAAATCAATCATCGATCTGTCTAACAAGCACTGCTTATAAAAAGAAAAGTGATTAAGATTCTCCTGTTCACTCACCATTATAATACCTCAAATTGTATAATTTTAGAAGCGAGAGAAAACATGCAATAAAAATTGCAATTTCAAATTATATTTGAATAGAAATATTTTTCAATAAAAAAAAATAATATTTGCAATCGACAGAACGAATTTATAAAATATATCGAAAACCATCTCCTTGTTTCGAAGAAAAGTTGAATCATAAATTTCTATACATCTGACAGTTTGCCATAGCTGTGAACATAGCTTATTTCGTTTGATTATGCATAATAATTCATTTTCAGAGAAATATATGTACAGTTATTTATTAACGAAATAAAAGGAGAGTCCTCGGTATATTTTATGAGCCGCTTCTATTCGTAAACGTAATAAGTATAGACTGTACGTTCCTTGTTTTTAGCATCTGTCCGAAAGAATTGAGTATCTCTCTTCAATTCATTGCTTTAAGAAAGATAAAGAAAGAAAAAGAGAGGGCTAATTCAAGCTATTTTATTCTTTCTAAACAATAAATAGTGACGACTTCATAGGACTGCGCAGTCTATATCTTATCAATTGTAAGTGCCGTTTTATTGATATATATTTTCATATTAATTATTATGCAAGAATTTTTATTGTACATTCGCTTCTGACGTCACAATCTAGTAGTGGTGAGCGAACAGAAGCCTTATAAAAACAGAATTATTTTATTTATTCATTTTGATCTCCGGAATGAGATTCGAATCCACTTCCAAGTAACCGTATTTTGTGTAATCGAGAAAGCGATTCGATTTTGTTATCTAACTGATGGAAAGGTGCAATATCTATATAATTAGCCGAAGCAAAAAAAATTCAAGCGATTGACGTATCTCCCTCGCACGCACGCATTCACGTTTTCGTACTAATTACTTAATCTGCATTGCATTAATAATCCGATTCAGTGAGGTAGTAAATTAGGGACAGTTTCCTGAGTCAACATAACGAGTTACTTCCCATTCGACTATGTAACTAGCATCGTTCATAACGAAACAAATTGCGCATTGCAAAAATTACATCATCCGATTGTAACTTACATCAAACGCTGCAAACGTTTCCTGGAAAACGCGATTCATAATTAGTCGGAAAAAATAGACAGATTAAGAGTAATTGATTTCGCTTTGCGGTATAACTTCACAAAATGAATTCTTATACCAGAGTTTCATAATTCACTTATTTTTTCATAAAGCGTGAATTCTCTGCGCTTCGGTTTATTGACATACGACTTGTTGATGCTTTTTTTCTTTATAAAAGAAACAGAGAAGGAGATACTTATTACTATACAGCATAATTATCGAATGAGAAAATGAATAAAAAGTGCAATGTTAATCGTGATGTAATGAATAAATTGATTACGATTGTAATTGATTTCGTATCATTGGATAACTTTTTTTTAGAATAATGTTTTAGTCTATTTTTAGATTTGTTGATCTGCGTACAATGGAAAAATATTATATCTAAGATTAAATATTAAAAATAAAAAAATTAAAGATTAGCAACAATTAAAAATAAAATATAAGATATATACCGGGTGTTCACAAAAAAGCATTCAATATTGTTTGGTAGACAGTACACACTATATTAAATAAAAAAAACTTTCGTTAGTTAGTTTTTAAATAAACTATTTAAAAACTGCGTTTTGAATATTCTCATTCATGTTCCATATAAACTTTAATGAAAAACTTCAACAGTAAGATATCAATCGATAATTATGATTGGATGGATATTATGGAAGATCACCTTATATTGAACTTGTATTCCTTCCAAATAGACTACTTATCTCAATTTCTTTCTTTTCATATCATATGCAACAAGTAGAAGAGGTAATAAGAATCAGTTATGATATTAACATACAAAATTGTTTATATCTCAGAAAGATTGATCTTTCGATCTATGTTCACTAAAGCTTTTTTATTCAGCATGGTACATATGTATGTCACATATGTAAATGCTGAATGAATTTTTTTAACACCCTGTATAAAAGACAGCACTTGGAGATAAAGTGTAATGCTGATAATATTGTATATCATAATTCCAGTAACATTTTTCGTTAGTATTAGCAGAGATCTATATTCTACAATATTTTAAAAACAGAGATCTGATTGAAATTTTTTCAATTTTGGTATAAAAATTTTTAGTATAAAAAATATAGAATTCTTTTTTATTTTTATAAGGAATTGGAGAATTATGAAAAATACTGCTATCATTATTCTTTCATATTAGTAAAATAATGACAGTTTTAATAGCATTTTTCTCATAGTTCTACAGTTCTTTAGAAAAATAAAAAAGAATTCTGAATTTTTTTATACTAAATACTAAATAATCAAAATTAAAAACAGTGTAGCCGCGGAACTCTGTTTAAAAATAATGGTAGAAAAATATATTATACATAATCGAATTTCTCATCTCTGAAATCAAAAATAAAAAATGTTTGATTCATTTTTCCTCTTTCCTAATTGATCTTTCTTTTTGTTACATCATTTTATTCCTTAAGCTATTGAATTAAAAAACAATCTTTTTAATAATCTCTTAAATTACTTTTACAGCATAAAGTAATATCACAATGCAGGAATGCTTAACAAAGTGAAAACGAAGGAATGGAAGGGAAAAAATTCAAAACGTTTCGATTCAGTTCCTAATTCCAAACACAAGGGATTCATAACTTTGCAAGACGAATTCCCATTCGATCACTTTTAATTCAACAATCTCGATTTCTTTCGTACCTACTCTTGTGGAACAGACTATAAGAACTGCTATCATATGGCTTCCTCGGCCTTCTCAGCCACACGTCGTGCAAGATTAGTCGCTTCATGCTCGCTCTACCGAGCGGAGCGGAATCAAGCGTGTAGGTTGGGTCTGCTTCGGGGCGAGGTAAGGCTGACAATATCACGTGGTGCGCCACGGGGTCTTAAACGAGGTTAATCGGCAGACCGACAGCGTCGGCGCAATGACGATCGCACGAACACATGCTCGTTGTCCTCCATGACTTCACTCTTTCTCCATCCTTCTGTCTATCCCACACTCTCTCTCTCTCTCTCTATCTCTCTTCCTCCCTCTCCGCCCGTTTCGCGTTCTCGCCCTTTGCACTTTGGCCCGCCTTGGCAGTCGCGCGGCCCGATAATAGGAAAAAGCGTGAGTCTCCTATAGCACGCTGCGCATGGAGATATGCGAGCGCGCTGTCGAACTCGAAATTCAAATGCGATCGCATCGAAATATATTCGAATTCACGACGGACGTGCTGCGCATACCGTGCGCTCGCGTGATCGCCGCCAGTCCGCGCTGTGGTAGCCGGCGTGTTTGCGCGAATTTTGAAACGAGAATTGATCCTCCCCCTTTTCATTCTTTAATTTTTTATTTTTTTCCAAAATGTATTATAAGTATTGGATACGGACCACGAAAAAAATCACGCGCTGCGCAACCAGGGAACGACGACGAGAATCTTTCGGAGAAACAACACGCGCGCTTCCTCCGAGATGAAAAACCGCGGGACAGATTCCGTCAAGTGACGAACGTCGCGGAACGCTCGAGGACAGGTGGAAAGAGCGAGGAGAGGAAGCGACGCGGAACCCGAGCTGTCCGAGTAGAGTCCGCTTCGGAGAATGCATGTAGGATCGGAGCGCGAGAGCGTGGAGAGCCGTGCGTTTCGCATGCCAAATCAACGTCGTACGATCGCGCGTGTAAATGCGGACTCTCAGAATTACTCGCGCACAATCGGCGCGAACCGGTGAGCAACACTTACCGATCAGCGGGAATATGCTGGGCTGGTCGAGCAGCGACTTGAGACTGTTTTCGACGAGGGTGGGAGAGGAGCGGTCCTTGTCACTCATTTCACGCACTGCGCCACGAAGCCTACAAGTGCACACCTCGGGCCTGCCGCAGCGCACACGCGGAGACACACTCGATGGCACACACCGCGCACGAGTAGTGTAGATAGGATTGTAGAGAGAAGGCACGGCACGGAACGGAACGGAGCGGACCGCGGGGCGGATCAGCGCGGCGCGACGCGACGCGGTGCGACACGGAGCGGAGCGGAGCGAAGCGGAAAGGCAGACGCGAAGGAACGAATCCGATGATGTTGTACTGTGTGACGAGAAAGAACTAGAGAGAGAGGAAGAATCCGGACCGCAGAAGGATATATGTACACGCGCGGTGGTCTCTCCTCGAGTATATATTATATTTCCTTGACGACGGCGACGGCGACGGCGACGGCGACGGCACACGCTTCCGCAGCTTGCAATTGCAGTCGTCGCGTGCTTCGTACGTATGTTACGTACGGTTATTGTGCGCGCTTCGTCGTGCGACGGGACGGGGGTCCACGGATCGAAAATTACGACGATATTGTCGGAGAGACCGGTCTTGCGTGCCGCGGAGGAGAGGCGCTTCGCCCGTTCACCGCTTGCCGAACCTCTCACCACGTCGTCACGTCGCTCCCTCGCACTATCTCAATCAGCCTGAAACGCCTGTACAGCCGGAGCGCGCGGACTCGTTCTCCCTATACCCGCTCTCTTTCTCTCTCTCTCTCTCTCTCTCTCTCTCTCTCTCTCTCTCTCTCTCTCTTTCTGTCTCTAAGCGCGTTAAAATAAACGCGGAGCGCTGGCCCCGTGCTGGCGGTGCTCTTGAAAATCAATCTAAAAGTGGCTCGCCTCGTGGCGCGATCTCCTGGCCGACTGGTGGACCGAGTGCCGTTTCAAGCCTGCCGACGCCTGCCGCACTGATAACGAGCACCCAAGCTCTCATGCCTTGCCTACCTCAGCGTTATCAAATACTTGCGCGCGCAATCGCACACCCGCTCTCTCGCCGCGCGATCCCGCATTAGCGCGATCCGCAGCGCGACGCATCGCGCCAGAACGTCCGACAACGATCGCTACCGAAAGTACCGAGTTCTGCTGTTCGATCGCTCGATGACTTTTCACGCAATAATTTGTAAAGTAATTGACGCGATCAGATCTTGCTACGGCGAAAAGACTCGATAGGAACGAAGGATAGCGCCGTAATCGGAAGAACGGAGGCATTGTATGTTATATATATATAATAAGTATACGTACGTGTAGATGTATCCCAAAATACGCTATTAAGTTGACTTTACGATGAGTTCCGATAAAAGGATCGAAAATCTTCACGAATGTATTAGAATCCGGAATGTTAGGATCATCTGATCTGGATTTCAATCAGAAACGATTCTTCAAAACAGCGCATGAAATTCCATAGTCTTGGCTCGTCGAGTAATCGGACATATTGTCATGCGCATAATGTGCTTCTTCCATAAATTTCTGTTGATGAATGTATTATGAATATAAATATTATTATTTAAAATCGTTTTATAATTCTTCTTTCAACAATATCGTTAATAGATAAGAAATTGGACGGTCAAATAGAGTTTTTACAAAATACTCGAAAGTTGATATTAAAAGTAACAACATTTATTATATGTTATATATATTATGATTTCAATAATAAATATGCATGTAATATATACAACACTGGTATCCATAACAGTTAAATTATTAAGTGCGAAATTGTAACAAAAATGTTATCAATTGATATTTGATCTTTTTGATGTCGATTGAGTAATTTCTTATTTCCAACGCCAGTGCTTCCACCTATTTAGCAAATATTTGATAATCAGCTTTTAACTTATAAATGAACATTATACTAATCTAAATAAATAGATAAATAGATAAATAAAGAACTCTGAAATTGATCTATCAAAGTTGATGACTCAAACTGTCATTTGGATAAACTCAGTTTAATTCTTTTACGTCTAGTTATATGTATATAAGATATCGATCCCTAGAATCTCGGTTATTTGGAAGAAAAACTTTCCCTAAGTGTGAACTATTTCAGTGTAAAAGTTATCAGTACACATAAGTGGAAGATTCTTAGCACATTAACTCATATTTAATTTATAGAAATTTGTAGATAAGATAATTGGAGCTCCTATCGAATGATAAATGCCGTCAAATACAGCAATGTATATCTGGCTGCTGCCAGCAACTTTCTGTCCTCCTAATAGATGGCTATAGCATCTGCTTTATCGCGTAAAGAAAATAATATTTTGTTTGTACGAAATTCGAAACGTTCCAAATATTCTCGTGCCAAAAAGTAAAATGATATAATATATGATAATCCACAGAGACAACTGACCTGCAAAATTTCATTTGGGCTATAATTAACGATCCTACAAACCCAAACTCAGCACACTATGTATGTAGCGCGCCCCTCAGCTCAGGGTAGAAGGTAGGATGAAAGTCATTTTACGTGAAAAGTTATATTTCTTGAATTCGTCCACCTTATACCTTTCTTTTTGTCTGAAGTTATCTGACTCTTCATGTAAAGCAGAGAAATAATTAACTTTGACTGTTAATAACTTTTTAACGAATAACGAACGATGACTAAAACCTGTTGGAGGTGACGACCTGTCAGGGTCATAACCTTGACAATATATGTCAAAGTCAAGATCATTAGGGCTGGATACCCTAATCAGGGAGGATTTTTACCGAAATTGCTATTCATGTGATAAAAGAAGAAAAGATTTGATAAAAATCCTTTCCAAAAAAAAATCCTAAATATGCTTGTAATCAATTTTAATGCTTTCAAAATTCATTAAATAATTATAAAAGTATGTTTTTATCTTTATTGTGTATATTTATTTATTTACATTTACAAATGTAAATAAATAACAGACAATGGATTAATGGGAATTGGCGCTGTAGTAATTGCGCTATTATTTCATAAATCCAATATCACAAATATACGCGCGCGCGCGCGCGCGCGCGCGCGTGTGTGTGTGTGTGTGTGTGTGTGTGTGTGTGTGTGTGTGTATGGTACATAGCATTTTAGCTAATATTTTAGCCATCTTCAGTATCGAATTAATAAAAAGACGACGATACAAATTAAATCATCTAATTGCCTAACTGATATGGGACTACATATGAGAGAGTGGTGGATCTCCTTACGATTTATAAATATTAATTATAAATATTTATAAATATATTCTTACACCGCGAACCTGGACTGTTAGTCCCCGCTCCTTTTACTCTTGAAACAAGTGTAATGAACATTCTATATAATAGGCCTGTTCTTTTTAGCTGAACTTCTTGCACGATTCATCCTTTCTCTTTTTCTCTGTCGAGAAGAAAGAAAGAAAAAAGAAATAAAGATGAACTGTGCAAGAACTTTAACTAAAAAGAATTCACCTCATATTAAGCTTCGCCTTTTGCCCAAAACGCGGAAAATTCAAATATCAGTATCAGAAAATAAGTAGATTCGT
>NW_017259206.1:5756334-5761737 GCF_001594045.1 Atta colombica | reverse complement strand
ATTAATATTATATAGATATTTATATTTTAAATATAGTAAAAGAAAATGATTTTACCGAATTTGACCAAATTTTTACCGAAAAATGAAATATAGATAAGAAAAAATTAGAAATATAAAAAACATTAAATTGTAATAGAAATGTGATATTATAAATATTAAATAGATGTTATAATAAACAATATTATCATATTTAACATTATACCTTTAAAAATAATGTGAGAAAATTTTGCTGATATCTTAAAAAATTCCCTAAATATAGATCAGAAAATAATTTTATTGTACAATCAAAATTATGTAGGAATCTCAAGCAATGCTGCAAAGAATTTTGATATTCTATAAATAAGTAACTAGCATAATTTAAACGTTCTATATAATTATTTTGATGGTTCAACAAAGTTAAAAATAAAAATTACTTTTATTAACACAGATTTTATAATTTGTTATACAAAAAACATGAGTAACATAATAAACATAAACGTAACATTTTTTATGTTAAATTAATATTATAATAAACGTCACTATATTAATATTTTTTTCATATAATTTTTCACATAACAATAACGACTCATTTTATAAATCTTTTTAATTTTTAATTTTATAAAATTAATATTTTGCACATGATTGATAGAAACTTCGGTTATCGGTTGTTTGAATTACGTGACATAATTCATTGATTGATATTTTAGTTCTTGAATAAGGAGTATGGTGGCACTGTTTCTACGTTCATTATAGAGTCCCTAGAAGAAGAGAGTCTGGACATTCGGGATTCTGCGTGATTGGTGCACATGACTTGTGCCTTCACAATAGCACCAATACGGAACACTTTGCTCACTCAGCGCGAACGGGAGGAAAATTAGAATTGAAATACATTGTACTCAGAATTTATAATAGTATCACAGAAGTAATGATCAATGTATGTATATTTCCTAAAAAATTGAGAAATATCTTTGGCGAAGGTTCAATGTACATACATATGATGCAATGTATATAATATACACTGACTGTGTACTCCCAAAATTCACTACTACTATTAAAAATTTATTTAATACATACGTGAACTATAAGGCATATTGTTTTTAATCGACTTTTCGCATCTCGGTTTTTAAATCGTTTTTGATTAGAGCATCCAGATATATAACAACTTGGCATTTTTTTATCTACAAAAGTAATTATTTAATGATGAGATTAATATATTGTCTAATTGATATTTAATTTTTCTTTATGCCTCTATGTGTTTCTCTTTATTATCCTTTCAATATATATAAATCGCGAAATAGGCATGTATTTTTGTGAGCAACAGTGCATCCTAATTAAGTGAGGAATATAAAAACAGATTCTATTATTATCTATTATTAAAAATCTATTATTAAAAAAAAAGGAGTATAAGCAGTAATTATTTCATTTAAATTATATCAAATAATATAAACTCTAATTCTAATAAATTTTTTCGTTAAAAAGATATAAAAAATTATAAAATTTGTAACAAGACACGCAATTTGCAAATTTGAGATTTTACTCTAGAAATAGAAAATTATATAATATTTGTATATATTTATATATAAAAAATTATTTCTTTAAAATTAAAATTAAATATACGGGGAAAAGAAGTAAAAACTGCAATTTTATAATTATTCATGGTCTTATACACTTTTTTTCGTATTAATTTTTTTAAAATATATGCTACAATTTTTGTAAGGATTATTCCACAGAAATCTTAAATATATACTTTTCATATGATAATTATATTAAAGTATTATAATAATAAATGCAAATTGTGAGAAAGCGATAGGATAAGATAGGAAATGAAATAAGACATTTGGCATGATATTCAGTTGTATATAATTACGAATGAAAATGACAAATTACGCTCATTATGAAGAATATGTAGAGAACGCAATATTGTAAAGTCTAGAACTATATATGATAGTCTCAGATCACGTTATTTCATTACATTAAAAGATATGCTGTCCTCGTGAATTAGATTATATGGTCATATAATCAACCATTGTAAGAATTATAATTTCGTCCTACTAATTATAATTAGTGTTGAAAAATTCTAAAAATTGAACGTTACATCATAAATGTAACGGTATCAAATAAAATAATCATGCGAATAATTAGTTTTAATTAGATACAAACAGGAGTTGAATTGAAAATATTTTGTACTGCTGTTAACATATGAGAATAACAAAAATATAGTAAGAAACAATTTTAACAAAAGAAAAACATTTGTAGCAGATTCCGATTGATCGATTAAGATAAAGAACTTCTCTCTTGCATTCTTCCGAATCTAAATTGTCACGCATCTAATAGATCGAATTACGCTAACTTGAACTACATTGCCATATATTAGTATAAATTATAAAACTCGCTTTATAGTTTTATATTCGAACTGAATCAAATTAACTCGAATCGAAACATAATTAATTTGTTAATAATACCTAATTAATTAATGACGATCAAATGAGAACGATCAATTGTTAATTGCAAAATGTACTCAAAGACTTCTTAAACTTACCGTTCTGGCGAACAAAATCATTGTCATGCATGAAGTCACCGATAATCGCGCGACGTGTACATTTGTAGGGATGGGTAGAAATTTCATCGTTATTAATATGCACGAAATATCAGTACATGGAAAAAATAGTTTGCTGTCTGAAAATTTAGCCAAATAGAGATGTGAAAATAATTTTGTTGGACCATTAAAATAATTGGGCTTTCAAGCGTAATAAACAATATTTTGATGATTTAGCAATCCACTTTCTACATAATTATTTTGATGGTCCAACAAAATTATTTTCTGATCGGCATTTAGCTAAATTTTACGTAATTTAGCAAAAGCATTCTTTTCGTACAATGAAACTACAGAAATATGGCTGATTGCAAAATGTCGGGAGTATCCCTTCTTTTCTATACTTAGAATGGCCGCATCTACGAAACTTGCCCAGTTACGCACGCGTATATCAATTCTTATTTTCTTTATACGGCTTCTTATTTTCGTTAATACATTCCGATAAATAATTTTCTTATAAGAAAGTTTAACAAATTGCATGCATCGGTATCGTACCGTGTAGCAACGAAACAACGTTTCATGTATCTTGAGTCATCTTATCGGAGCGATCGAACGAATCGCAATTACTATCGATCGCTTCATCACTACTGCTCTACATATTTTATCAACATAACGAAAGAAGCGACTGCGTAAGAAGTTATTTACAAAGTTACTGCACGGAAAGAACTATTTACTGGAGTAAAAATTTAGCTAGAAGATTTGAAAATAATTTTCTTGGATCATTAAAATAATATAAACATAAAAATCTCAAGCATGCTAAATAATGCTGCAAAAAAATGTTAGCATTTCAGCAACCTGTATCCTACATAATTATTTTGATGGTTTAATGAAATTATTTTCAAATCTATATCGAGTTAAATTTTTAAATATTTCAACAGAACCTTTCCGTATGAATTATTTTCTATCGATTTATCTAAGTATTATTCCTGAAAATCATGCTCGTGGTCCGAGCTAATCTAGTCTGCGAGATCCGACTAAAACCATGACAATTGTTTGCGGTGGGATCATAATCGGCGCGACACCCGCGACACTCAAACCCAACAAACGCTGACGGACTCGGTGGTGGTTTGCGGCATGCCGCCGATGCTTGCTCGGTGCTGTTTGAAGAGCGCCTGAATTTCCGCCGGCGTGGAGGACCACCGTCGGTGCCTAGTCTTGTCTAAAGGCACTTCCGGAAGACCCACCTCGGTGTGGCAGCCTTTGATTGGCGTGATCGGTAGGGCTGCCGAAGCAGGTAGGCCTACCTCCTGGAAGGAGCTAATCGAGAAGAATCCACTTTCACCCTCGGCGCTGCTCACCGGACTGCTGGCCGGCTTTACTTTAGGTTTACCAACTAGACCTGTAGATTCTTTCTTTTCTAGTCGCTTCGTAGTCCTGCTGAGCGTCGAAATTGGTGTACCGTTGGACGTGATTCCATTTGACGCGGCAAGCGCGAGAATGTCCTCCTCTTCTGTCGTTTTACTGCTACTCGAGTTCCAGGAGGCAGTGTCAGGAGACCTTCTCACACTTGGTACGAAGCTTTGCAAATTTCGGGTAAACTCGATAACAGACGTTTTGACGAGGCTTGGCGATCTACTGTCGTCCTGATGACCGCTGCTCGATTCGTTTCCGCGACTACTATTGGAGCATCCGGAAGAGGCTGTGGCCTCTTGTAAAGTTGTCGAATTGGCGAAGTTACTGTTCGATAGGGAGAAAGACGTGTCATGATGACGATGGTGATCCACCGTAGGAGAAGGAGAAGATCCATTTTCCTCGACCGGCGTCATTCTCGCCAAATCGGGCTCTCGCATTGACAGCAAGGACTCAACGGTCCTCAATAACCTGTAGAAATATTTCACACATTGATTTTTCTTAATAATGCAAAAATAATAATAATATAAATAATTATTAAGACAAAGATATCTAGTAAGTAAATTGATAGCAATTGATTATCGTTAAATTGGTATCAAACTCGCTCAGAGTTGGTAACAATTCCGATGATGTTCTAACAAAGCATGTATACATAACCATATAGCAAAATGTCAGTAAACACCGAGTGGAACTTTGATCTACCTTGGTTTTAATCGATTCTATCAATTTGCTATCAGGTTGTCAGCAATCTTTGCACGATTTTTCTAATAATTTACTCTCATATTACATCAGTGGATTCCGTATACCTGCTACCAATTTGCTAACTATGGAATAATATAATGGAAGTGTATTAAATTCTGTGCCTTTTTGTCGATAATTTGCAAACATTTGACAAGATTTTTTTAACAGACTTGACTGACTGGGTCATAAATAATTAATGTTAATAGTAGCAAGTTAATAATTCGATTTACGAACTTAGGATTTTCATGAAATCTTTCTCACCTAAACGCCTCCTGAGACAACTTCTCCGGCGGTATCTCATCCGGATTCAGTTCTGTCTGTTTAGGTTCGCGATAAACGACGTTATCGGGAATGTCGTTCGTCTTACTGAGATCCAGCGGTGGCTTAATACGTGGCGTTGTGCAGTGCACCGGGTCGTTTCTTCGCAGAACCGACCAGGTGAACTCGCGGAAGCAGGTAGGGCTTGGCGAACTGATCTGTGTGACCGATTTGGCGCGTGTGAACGGCGAGGATGTCGACGATGGCGTTGCGATTCCGCGATTTGGCGACGGATCCGTGTGCATCACCGTGTGCACGCTGCGGCTACGTGGCACACGTCTCTTGTCCTTGGAATTTTCCTTGGCATGCAGGATCTCCAAGCTCCTGTGAGCCCGGCCCAAGAAATGAGCCACTTGTTCCATCGTAGAACGATACATTTGCCTGTTCGATTCGACCTGCAAAATTGATCGATAACAAAATTA
>NW_017259206.1:5747371-5756234 GCF_001594045.1 Atta colombica | reverse complement strand
GGAAGGGGGGGGGGGGGGTCACAATACATCCTCCTTCATTAATAATATTGTTTAAAAAACAATCTGATTTGCAAATATAATCAAAGGATAACATCCGCAAAGAAGAAGAATGAAAAGAAAAAAGAATAAAGATAGTAATACGGACGTAGTTTTTTGAAGTAAATTTATTTTTAGAATCTCTTGCGTGCACGATATAATCGATGGAGTTTTAGTTCTTTTTTTTTTCAAAGGATATTAAACTTCCTGACGTTCCATGTAGAATTCTAAGAAAATGTAAAGTAGAAGTATCTCAGACAAATTACAACTTGTTTTTATTATATAAAAAAATACACATAAAAATATTAATAATAACTATTTCAATCAAGGAGATAGATTGAAATGTCTTAATAATACTTTTCTTACAACTTGAGGAAATTAATAATTATGAAATTAATAGTCTATTTCCAGAATCTCGCACAATATCAATGAATTTTTAGATTTTTAGATTTTTAGATTTTTTTTATGAATTTTAGAATTTTTTTAGATTTTTAGATTTTTAGATTTTAGAGTATTACATTTTCTGACACATTCTATAAAAAATTCCAGCAAGAAAATATAAAATACAAATATTCCCAAATATCACAGACAAATTACAACTTTTTTTATTATATAAAAATAAATAATAAAAACTATTTCAATCAAGGAGATAGATTATAAAGTCATAATACTCTTTTTCTATCACTTAAGATGCTATCAAAGTATATTTGAAGTTGAGCGATCAAAAGATGTATCGTATAGCACGTATATATAAGTTCATTCATAAAATGATAATGGATGAACACAAAAAAAATTCGGTGGGATGAAAATCGCATGGATCATCAAGGAGGAAAAATAGCTAATCGTATGCCGACCAGTTATTATGTGTCGTGATATCGAGTAATCGGAGCGAGGTAAACCGGTTGGCCATGTTATCAGTCGCTTCGTCTTCTACTGATCTTCAGCTATCGTGCGATTACGAACCTGTTTGACCTGCCATTGGAGCGTATCGACTCGCGCTTGAAGAAAGACGTTTTGCAGGAAGGCACTCTGCAACCTCCGGTTTTCCTTCTTCAACGACTGGCATTGCTGCAATGAGAAAATAAGACTACTTATACATCCGTGCTCTCTCGGATACTTTTAGATTATGATTTGATGCAATGTTGCCATCACGACTAGTTTTAAGGAGAGAAATCATGGGACTTCTACCATTAATTAAAAGATAAGACTTTTTTAGCCATTATTATCTTAGTAAAATTTACAGGACGTTTTTCTTCGAATGAGAATATTTTTCTGGAGCTAGAAATTTCTCCAGATGGCATGTTATTCTCCATTAGAATAAACGTACACGCGTCGCCTGGCAGCCGCGAATTCGCTATAATTTTCCGCGACTTTCTTCCGATAATATATTTCCGACGTCTCCTTTTTCATCTTACACCGCGTACAGTCATAACTAGATTCAAACTCGCGGAGCGATTTTATGGATCCATTGACGTTGCCTCGCCATGCATTCCACCTCGCTTTATTAGCAAAAACTCATGTTTCTACCCTAGTAACGATCTGCTTGGAGAGTATAAGTTAGAGAAACGAAAGAGACGGAACATAACGCGAGTATATTTGCAAGAAAGGAAGAAAGAGAGGAGAAAAAGAGACGGGAGATACGGACGAGTTGCGGGTCTAATAGTCGGTACTTCTACGAAATCACGATTCTAACGAGGGTACTTCAGTGTGAGATCTTGCGTGCGCGCAATAGCGGTCCACGTGTGTCGCGAGGTACGAGATAGATGGATGAAAGAGATACAAAACACAGAAAACGTAAAGCGTCGATAGCTTTCCGTAATTAATCACAGGACGCTACCTGGCGTGAGCGTATTATTACGAATTTTACGCTATTCCGCTAATTACGAGGGGTACTTATGTCGATTAATAACACGTCCGACAATATAATAGCGCCGTTTTTAAAAAATACTTTCCGTTCAACGAGCTATGTAATGGGGACTTTGAGGTAATCTGCGTGTATCGATTAATTAATTAAACGCAATCGTAACCAATGCAGGCCTACAAACCTCCTTCTACTGACAATGCATACTTTCCTGTTTTTATCAATATTTTCAATAAGGTCGTGAAATTTTTTTCTTTTCCTTCCTTTCCTCTAGAATTCTGTGCAATATGATATATTTTTTTTTACCTTATTATACACTGAAAATATATTAAATTAATATCTATTTTTTAATTAATATCTATTTGTTTGAATTGTATTAACTGAATATTTACAGAATGTAAACATATATTTATTTTTTTGTATAAGAATTAATTTGATTTAATTATCTTTTTTTTTTATTGAGAAAGTATTTATTTAAATAAAAATTAAATTGTTTAAGCAAAAATTTAGTACATTTTTTTTCAATATACCGCCCGCTTTTCAATACTTTCTCTCTTTATACATATTGATTATTATGACAAATATCATCATATGCCTCGATGATTGAATCGGAAAAGACGCCCAGTTAATCGAGAGTTCCAATCCTAGTTGATGACATTTTTCGCAATAAATTCTTGGTAGTGTTTTAATATATTTATTAGCATTAATAATATTAATATTTCAGTTTGTGTTTCGAACATTTCGAGTTCGAATATAATCGGCGCATTTACAACTAAAGATGTTTTAACTACAACTTTTACAACTAAAGATGATTTAAATACATTTACATACAAATATTATTAATCACATACGAAGAAAAAAAATTAGTATTTTTGTGTGAAAATTGTGCCAATAGCAAGATATTTGTAATATCAACTATAAATTAGTGTAAGGAGTAAAATTAAAAAGATTGATATGATATATAGGATAAGAAATATTTACAAGTTTAAATAAAAATAGGTTTAGATAAAAGTAAGTAATAAGTAAAAGTAAGTAAATAAGTTTAGAGATGAAAGTAATATATATTGAGAGTGGATTCCAGTCAATAAATATTAAGATATGGAATGTTAATTAAGATATAATAAAGTAGTAAAAACTACAAACCAAGATTTCTCTTGGCATATAAACTGCAATAATAATAGTTGCTTCTATTATATATATTGAACACCAAGATTCAACTTCGGCCATATATGGTACTTCTTTAATTTTTTCATTTTTTTAAATCAAGTTTTTTCAAATATAAAATAGACAAAATATTAAGTAATTTACTCAGAGGCACATAGAAATTAAACATCAAGAATAAGCGAATCAGATATAGAAATTAAAGAATCGTAACCTAATCGAATTAGCCAATCAACGTTTTTACACAATAAAAAAATATAATATCTTTGAAAAAACTATTGTAGCAATTTTTTTCGAAAAGAATTTTAAATTTCAGAAAGTTTACTTTAAAATGCTTATCTATTAAAATTTCCCTTAAAAAGTTTAAAATAATTACGACATGTTATTAGCAAAAAAAAATAATGATGAAAAACCGCGTGACGATCATTAACATCGGGTGTTTCATTATCTGCGTTACACATTAATTATCACTACCTTAGCCAACTAGATATTTTCTATCTTGACATGAAAAATTGTAACTGAATAACGTTGCGAATAATGTTGTCGGCTTTCTAGGAGAGCGCGGAGCGATGGTGAACGGGCAAGGAGGTGGATCATAAATCAGAGCCCCGGTGAGAAAAGGTCACGAAGGAAGCTGGAGAGAATCGGTAAGGATTTAATGAGGTACGCTTCACTTTCCATGTTTTTCGCGGGAGCATTTAAACGACCGACGAAATTACACTTGGTCTCGCGACGCCGCGAAAGAAAAGTTCGATATTAATTTTCAGATCCTATCGTTTTATTTTCGTGCGTTCCTGTTTTTCCTTTCACGCTTAATCGATCGCACGATATCGTGTGCGGCAGCTGCTGGCCACGCAATATCGATATACCGTCCGATAACATCCAGAGGATCTATCGATTCCGCATCTCTCAAAGAATTTAATGAAACCTTCGACCAAACTCGAACAAGACGAAGGCAATTTTCTATCTAATTTCGATAATCATCGCCGCAGCGTGGCTGGAGTAGAATCGTTGTAGTTATTAACGGATGACCATCGTCGTCCTTCGAGAATAGCTCGTTACAATAGCTCGACCTTCGATTATATCCAGAAGTAAAATATCCACTCGCTTTTGCAATTCATAATACCGTTAGTTTTTGTAGAATTGTCGCAGCGCTTCCAATTAATGAGAAACCCCGTATCTTTAATCTTCCAGAGCTAATACCAAAATCTGTAATACAATTACTGGCTGGATTTGCAAAGTCTATTCTACAATTGAGTAGTTGTAAGTGATTGTAGTGTGAAAATGGAATCACAGTTGAATATGAAAAGAATATTCTGTGTAATATTCGATAACTGATTCGATGACTATAGAATGAGCTTAAAATCTATTTCATTTATATTATAATTAAAAGGCACTAATTAATTGACTGCGAGAAACTAAAATAACATAACTCATATAAAAAGGTGTGGCGAATTTATCGCCACTACTCTAGCTGCAAGTCAAATATAAATGACAGTTTTTTATCTCAAGTAAAAAAATAGCATATATGGAAGATACCAATTACATATTAATCTGTGAAGGCTTCTCAGCTGTTCGAACGAAAGAAAAAAAAAAGGACAACACAGACAGACAGTCACGAGACAATATATTGATGAGCAAAAAAAATAAGATGCAACTGCTGCATCAGTTAAGAAAATTAGATCACTAGATAGCGTACATATTTTAAATTGTATATTTGAAACCTTCTAGAATATTCGAGTAAACAAATCATTTTCTTCGGGTCGAATGAGCAATTGAGAGAAGAAAGAGCGACATTTACTTATCCTTTGGCTCTTGTTGCGTGAAGTCGTGTCTGATAACGCGCTCAGTAATAAAAGATTTTAATATTTGCATACGTTGAGTAAATCATTGGCACTAGCTACATATAACCATCATCCGAATCGCATAATACAACCAAAAAGGAATAAATACTAAGTTTATTTTAATAATATTTTTAAAAACTACGGATGAATTTAACACTATAGATTTTTAATCTTAATTTTAGATTTAATATTAAATTTTAAACATTCGGTTTATATCGACATCAATTAAAAATAACATAATATCTATGTTGTAATTTTGCATTCAACAATATAAATGTAATATAACATAGGGTGTTACATAAATTACATTGTTAAGTAATTAGAAAGATTGTTAGATGTTATGGTACTTTTAGATGGCATCGAAAATGAACATCACATAGTATTAAATCCATAATAGCACAAATTTCTAAAGAACATCTTTAAAAATATTCAGAAGACTTCCTCGAACGTTTCCAGAATCTCGAATAAAATATCCTGCGTAGGAATTCATGTCTATATTTTTTAGAATAAAGAATAATTCAAATTTGCAAGATGTAACTTAAAGAAAGGTGAATCGTTTTGACATTTTTGATAAAGAAATTTCTAATCAAGTAGGTTCATCAGTGAACCCATTTCTCAGAAGATATTAATTTCAAAAATTCTACAGCAAGAGGCCGCAATGAATGGATTTCAATGTGGCTCTCGCTTTCATCGTCAAAGTTCCTGTCGCTAGAAGATGGAACGATAGAACGGCGCAGTTACTACGACGCCACGTGCGTAAAAACAAACTTTCGTACGAGATTGCACGCGGCATCGTCGAACAACTAGAAACGAAGGAATACTGAATAATTCAGGCAGTGACCGTAGCGAATGACGTCACGATAGTATTCAGCCGGTGGACTGTTCAGGCTGAGCGACCATGCGTAACCCCATCCGCTCGGCCGCTGCTGCCGCAGTCGCCGATGAAAATTTCAACTTTCCGTAAATATACCCTCACACAATCGACGAAAAAATGGAGGAAATATCAATGAAAAAAAAAAAAATTTACTCTGACTCACGTTGCGTTACGAATTCGTGAGAATTTGTCCGACGTCACGCACCTCAGCCGACAATTTTCGCAAATCAAATTACTCCTCGATGAACGATTTTTTTGCGCCGAGTCTATCTGCGTGTCCGTTACACTTGTGCCGTAATGCGTGCCTTACAATAACAGTTGCAACATTCGGCCCCTTGTGATATATATTTCGTGACGTATCCTCGATTCCTCGCCGTGAAAATTCTGATGCAGACGCGATTCTTATGGACGTACGGCTATCTTTCGACATCTTTCATCCTGGCCTCGTTATCATCTAGAGGCCATCACCGGATATCTTGCAATACATACCCGTCTTTTTCCCGCTATTGTATGGAAATGTTAGGAAGAGGTCTTTCTCGCGGTGTCCCTCGCGGAGCCAATCTGTTCGCAGTTACAAAGGATGAACGGAATAGAAATCGAAATAGGACTATCATTAGGAACAACATGGAATCAGCCATTGTTTCGATATTCGCACCGTTCTCTAAATGGTTCAACGTCAATGTCAGCAGTTTGTCGTGCTCGATTGAAAGCATTGCCATTCAAGATCCTATCTATACTGCACATCCGTTCTCTTTTATTCCTATCTTTAGTCGTTTGATGAAAATTTGTGAAATACATTTAACATCATCTCAATTGAATATGCAGTCAATAGTAAGCAAGAATTGACCAAGAAATTGTTCAATACGAATAAGTGAAGAAGGCTATATTCGGTTAAGTAGTCTTGATAGAAAAATATATAGTTTTGCTAGACACCCATTCAGTTACTATTACTGTATTCTCATTAGTTGTAACAATACTGCGTAGGAAATAGGCAAGAACTTGATAGAATTTTATTCAGTGAGTGAAGTAATTTTTTTGATAAAAGTAAGTGCAATTTACATAGACGATCTATCCAATTATGATTCTAATATTATTATTCTAATATTAATTGTATTAGATAAACACTGCGTAGTCCATTTATTATTCTGTCTTCAGTAAATTGTACATTCTTTTTTGCATGTACAAATCATTACATCTTTATTGAAATTCCAAGTATTTTATTTTTCAATTATTAGACAGAAGTTAATAAATTGTTTAAAAATTGTACAATTGGGAAATTTTATTGTCTAATAATATTGTATTGCCTAATAATATTTTTGCATGAAATTTTACAATTTGCAGTTTGAATAAACTACGCGCTGATTATTTGAATTAAAAGTTATAACAACGCTATTATTAAAATCTATTTTTACTGAATATGATCTTTTTCGGTTATTTATTTTAAATACAAGTTACTATAAAATTGGACATACATAGAAAAAAATGCATTTGTAATTAAAGATTTTTATAAGAATATTCTTTATTGCAGAGGAGAAACAAGAATTTTCTTAGAAAATATATTTTTAATCGATTCTTCTATGGAAAAGAATTTATATTAGCTTTTTCACGTTTGAAAAAAATATTTAATTACTATTTCTTCATTGCCTTCTTCAACTTCGTTTATTAGAATCAATAATTAGATTTTAATTAAGATGGATGCGATTGCGCGCATTCTTCGAGCGGGTCCTGCCCTCGCGCTCAGATGAAACGATGCTCGAATTGCTCCTTTCACTTACTCTCGCGAAACGTCTTTGCGACCCACGCGCAAAGCAAGAACGACGTTCGCCTTACGCAAATCGAAATCGCCGTCGACTTTTCCTCTGTTCGTTCGAAAAATTAATCTAACTTGTCCGGCACGTGAGAACCGACGCTTGCAACGCGAGCGCGGTCCGTTCGTCGTTAAGAATTAACGTCAAGTTTCACCTCACGTGGGAGATTTTCACACGAGAGAGGATATATATACACAGAAAGCGATGCGGAATATTTATCGCGCGCGTTGGCGTAGATATTCGTTTCTGATTGCACAAAGATTAATCTTTAATTTATACGGCGTGTACACGAGGAAGCGACTGCCTACCGTATTTCTTGCAACATTTATTTTATATATATAGAAAGAAAAATCCTGTGAAACTAGCCATGTTCATACGTATTCGCATCGCACAATCAAGACGCTCTGACAAAAAAGAGAGATCCATAATATAAAAAATATATCAATTTCAAAATTTTTAATCGTTCGGATAAACTCCATCTCACGTATTAATACGTATATACTTTAGTCCTAGAAAATAATTTTCGAATCTGTGAAAAAGAAAAAAGTATTTGTTATACAAAAATTATATGATTTAATCAATAATACAGACGGCTTTAGGATTTCCTTAATAATGACTGACAAACACGCTAGCTAGAGGCGGTGTATGAATGGATGCATTCAGTATTACACCATTCATTGAGCGCTCAGTGAGTGATCATAGTATTGAATCCACTCAATGATTCTCGGATTATACCTTTCGTATCGCTGATTCGGATCTTTGTATCTCGAAGGACCAAATTATTGGCGAACAATGCACACATGCATTGGGATGAAGTTAGCACCCCACCCCAACTATAGTACTCAGGAATTTTGATTAGAGTTCCCGTTTTCTTTTGACGAGACAAAGAGTTCTATATAATTTATAACAAGAGTTCCGCTTAATTATTTTTAAATAGTTTTTAAAAAATGAGGTGCTAATTTCTCATCGAAAATCGAGATAGAATAGTTCTGAGCGTTTCAATAGCTTCATTTCGTGAATACTTAGAGTTCCTGATGCATAAAAAAAAATTTTGAAAAATCAAAAAAGAAATTAAAAATTTTTAAAAATCAATTTTTAGATACAATAGTTCTGATTAAAGTTCCTGCTTCCTTTTAATGAGACAAAGAGTTCTCTGTATTTTTTAATGCGAGATTCATTTAATAACAATTTTTAAATAAATTTAAAAAAATGGGGTGCTAACTTCTCAGCAAAATTCGAGATCGAATAGTTCTGAGCAGCTTAATAGCTCTATTTTGTG
>NW_017259206.1:5741761-5747271 GCF_001594045.1 Atta colombica | reverse complement strand
ACTATTTTATAAAAAAAATTTTTTTCAAAATTTTTTTTTTTTTATAAATTTTCTTGTTTATCAAAATTGTTTTTTATGTATCAGGAACAACTCTCGCATTAAAAAATACAAAGAATTCTTCGTCTCGTTAAAAGAAAGCAGGAAACTCTAAAAAGCAGGAACTCTAATCAGAACTATTGTATCTAAAAATTGATTTTTCAAAAATTTTTAATTTTTTTTTTTGATTTTTCAAAATTTTTTTTTAAAGGAATTCTAGGTATTTACGAAATGAAGCTATTAAGCCGCTCAAAACTATTCGATTTTGATGAGAAGTTAGCATTCCTTATTTTTAAAAATTATTTTAAAATAATTATTAAGCAGAACTCTTGTTATAAATTATATAGAACTCTTTGTTTCGTCAAAAGGAAACGGGAACTCTAATCAGAATTCCTGAATACTATAGTTGGAGTGTTAACTTCACATACCCCATGCATTGGCTGCGTTCAGCATTGGTCCTTAGTTCTTCGTTGGATCTAAAATGTATAAATCATATTTAAGAATTTTACAATAATTGCAAAGCTGCTTTCTCTGCTGAAAGCAGCCACTGACTCTGCTGTTCTGACATGATGCGAATACAGAATCACTTTCATGCTATAGCAAATTGCACTATTAGAAACATTAGCACAAGATTTCTTGAACTCGTTCAGTTCATTCGGTTGGTCCGAATATAAATTTAGCATTACATGAGTCAGTTTTTCATTTGTTCAATATGATAATTTTAATGTACTGATGCAGTGCGTACAAGCCGAATGCGTGGCACTGAAAAAGTTCTCATTCAGCGCACATTAAGATTCTCTAATCAGAATTTGATCACTTTCTTGCTTGTTTGTGATTGGTCTGACATTTTTCCATTTCATTTTAAATATTATGAACATTACGCTTTTACGTTAAATGCATGATGCATGATCATGGATTTATAATCGTAATATTTATGATTAGAAACTACTAAATTTTTACGTCTTTTTAAATTTTAATCGCCAGTTAGTCACCTGAACGTGCCAAAATGTTTGTTAAAAACTATGAAGCTTATAAGGCATCTCTATAGAGCTGCAACTTATGGCGCCATTGTAGCGTGAGATGAAATGAGATAGAATGACTTTTCTCTCGTACAATTTCGATAAAAAAATGATGCCTACTTTAGATGGTGACTCTAATTAGAGAGTCTCTAGCGCGCACTAGTGCAATCTGCCGAATTCGCTATATGATCAGGCTTGTGCCTGTTACGCTATGTGTAGTGCTCGTTTTCTTCTTGATGTGGCCTTGTGGACTCTGTCAGGATTGCCATAGAAAATAAATTTTACAATTCCTTGACTTTTCCAGATTTTCCAGAAAAAATGGGAAATTTCTACGACCAATATGAAATATGTAAAAAATTTTAACATTTAGAATTAAGAATTGTAAGAAAGCTACTCTATATTATTAAAAACTCAAAAAAAGCTTAGTAGCATAATAAAATTTTGGGGGCAAATTCAAGTTAACAAAAAATTAATTAGTATTGGAAAAAAGAATGCAACGGAAAAGGGCGATCAAATAAAATTAATAAATAAAATATAAATTTTAATTATTTTTAAAAAATCATTTAAAGTGCACGAGTTTTTAACGTATTTGATTATAAATGTCAGATATAATATTTAAAAAATTATAAAAATTATTCAGAAAAGGAGCAATTTAAAGGAATTATGAGCAAAGTTAAAAAAAAAAATTCCAGTCTCTTCTGTACTTTCCCCTAACTTTTCCCGATTTTCCTGATTTTCCAGGTCTGTGGCAACTCTATCAAAATCTAGGATCGATTAGAAATTTGCCTGAAATTTCAAAAACCAATATAAAACCGCAATATAAAACAATCTGCAATATTATGCGCAATGTTATACCTGATATATTCTTACATCTTTCTACATATATATAGACAAGCCCAGCGATTTTTTTCGCTTTTCTTATAGTCTGCCTGTATCCTTAAATGCTTTGAATGTCTGACATTTGCGCGTGGGAAGAAGTTGATGAAGTTCCGCAACTGACTTGTTCCGCAATGTACTTGTTACACTTGTATTAGACCACGTAAAGGGGAAGGTCTTCCAGGCTCGTCAGCACGGTGTTAGTGTCTTCGCGGATTAATTCTTCATTTCATTCGGCCATTATTGGAATCAGAATGAAATTGCATCAGGCGCTTCATCTAGATGCGCGTGTTCCTTCCTTTCTGCGAGAGATAGATGTGGATATCGACCTGTCTTTACTATCGAGCGTTACGCTCCAAAAGGAGCTTAATTCTTTGTGTCGACTTGTGAGAAAGTTCTGCCCCAGCATCTCTCGAGAGAAGCAATGGCGAATCCTAGCAAGAATCATAGTATAAGAATATAAGGTATTTCATTTTGTATGTGTGTGTGTGTGTGTGTGTGTGTGTGTGTGTGTGTGTGTGTGTGTGTGCGCGCGCGCGCGCGCGCGCGCACATAATGGCGGCAGAACAATAAAAAAAATCAGAACCAATCAAATACTTACCCTAAAGTTAGTGGAATGCACATGCTAATGTCAACAATCAGATTCTTTCTTATAATCTAGAGCAACGTTCTGATTGTGAAAGAGCAGTCGCCATGTTCAAAACGATTGCGCATCCTTGAGAATGGAACATTATATCATGGCAGGAGCAAGAAAAAAGAAAGAGAGAGAAAGGCTGATCGCTGCATCCTTCAAGATTAACTTGTGCGCACGCGGACTCGTTCATGCGATAGTAAATATTCCGGCTACGACCTGTTCTTGGCAATGCGGCCGATACGTGCAAGACTACAGCCGAGTACAAGGCATTCAACGATTTGCCTTTAACGATCTATCTCGATCCACTTAATCCATTCATTTTACTGCGGTGAAGAAGCTTATAGACTACACCGTATACTCCGCCGTCGGGAAGAAAACCGTGTACTCGCGAAAGAGTATTACTCTTGCATTTAATAACATTGTTGATTCTTGCTAAAGGCAGGATTAAACCAAACGTGCGTTATTTATAATTAAACCGGCAGAATTTATTGGTAAACTTAATTAAACACGTGACGTTACGTGTCGCTGTTACGATTGAGAAATCGTACTGCGATAGAGTTGTCGAACTAGAATCCAGTTGCAATCAACAAAATAAGAGACTAAAGAGACTTATCTTTTGTAATAGAGAGATATTACTTGGCTTGTGATTTTTATTAAAACGGGGCTTTTTTTCGTGGACAATAATTTCAAAAAATAATGAAACTGCAAAACTGTATACGAATTTACGTGCACATATATCCCCCTCTTCCTCCTCCCGAATAGAGAGAAAAGACAACGGGAGAGAATGAAACGAGATTAATGAGAAAAAGCTTCGGTACCGTACGAAACGGTTTCTAACCAACTTGAGAACGAGTTTGCAATGACGAGCCAGACAGTCCGTTAACCCGTGATGACCTCGTGGTAGGAAATTATGAATGAGAATTTACGAATAATCATAGATCATGTGTGAGATGAAGATTGTTCAGAGACAATCGCGTGATTAAAAGCCGGAATATGTGCATCTGAGTGTGAATAAAAATGTTCCACGCGAGTACGATCTGAGGAATGCTATAAATAAATTTATGTTTGAATAATAATAATGTATATAGCAATAATATGTATATAGCATGATGGAGCGTGAAATCCGATAAATAAAGCATATAAATCTTAGAACACTTGATCGAATAAATATCTACTATTAAGTCAATAAAATTATTGTTCTATTACAGAACGTGTTTCGTGATTTAAGTTGATACTTTTAAAGCACTGAAAATTCTAGATATTTTTTTATCTCAGCTTCAAGAAAATATTGAAAGGTAAACGTAAAAAATAATTGTGCAAAGAAGATTTTTGTTTGAAAATACACCTTATTTGTAGAAAATAAATATATTAATTAGAAATTTGAATAAATACGATAGATGTTTTCAAAAATTATTATAAATAAATCTATTGTATAATACAAATGTATTATTTTAATATAAATATTTATATTATTTTATTGCATAAAAAATATTCGTATATTTTTTTATTTAATAATAAAAGATTTTAATTATTACATCTTTTTAAGTAAAATAATTTTGAGAAATATACGATCTATTCTATTCATTAAAAAATTGCTAATATTTATTCTTTCTGAGAGAGAAAATAAGATTTTTAAATATTTTCTTTATCTAATATTTTATCTAATACTTTTTACACTCTCATTATATTTTAAGAATATATTTTAAGAATATAATAAGAAAATAAATTGCAACATTAAATGAAATTATGATAATGAAAAGTGGATCTATGTCACAAACACTAACAAACATTCCCTGCTTTTTTCTCGCACGTTTGGCTTTCGCCGTGAGAACTCCTGTTACAAATCCTTTTTATTGTCTACATTAATGATTATTTTCACTTGAAGATTGGCATCCACCACGTAATTATGACCTGGATTATTCCTCAAAAAGGGGTATTGTCAGGAAACAAAGCAGTATATAATTAATACATTTATTTTACTTTATAATAATTTCCGTTCAAATAACTAAGTAAATTAGGTTGAATGAAGAAGAATCGAAGAAAAGTTGGCGAAGAAGAATCGATGGATGTGATCTCACTGTGTCGAAGGAGAAATCGATTTCTGTCGAAATAGGGAAATTTCATCGAATAAAAACTAGGAGTTCTTATCCGAAATGTTACATGTATATTTACACAAATCAGACGAAGCAATTAGATAGCAAAAAATAAGTGTTACATAAATATGTCATAATAAGATATTGCTAAAAACGTATAAGATTTGATGATTAATTTTATATGATAAATATTGTGAATAGTATTTATATGGTTTATATTTTATAATAAAGAAAAATTAATTATTGAAATAAATAATATTAAATAAGATTCTGTATACATATTAAGAAATAATTTTAAAATCAAATTAATACGTTTTGAAAATTACATTTAATACATTTTTTAAAAGGAAACCTCCTCCAGTAATAGAAAACACAACTATTAAAAAAAATTAATTATAAAATCATTGTATGAATAAGAACATTCGTCCATATAACAAATGCATTCTTAAACTTGATATACGATATTCCTATGATAAGTACGTGTTAGCAAGTAACGAACATTAGTAATAAGTGAAAAAAGATTAAAATTATCCTTTAAAGGATAAAATTATCCTTTACATCTTGTCTTAATGCATCTTATTTCTATTTATAATATTTTTTCCAGAATTCTTTACCTTTTAAACGTAAATTAACTTATATTAAATTTAACTAAAGTTTAATAATTTATAAAAGTTTAGGAATTTAATAAATTCTTATTAAAAATTTTAAAATTATGTTTCTTTTAGTTTATAAGTATTATAAATATTTTTGAAAGTATTAGAATGTACCATAAAATATGTTTTTAAACTTGTTGATATAAATTACTTGTTGATATAATTTTCAATAATTATATAATTTTATATCAAAATTATT
>NW_017259206.1:5726113-5741661 GCF_001594045.1 Atta colombica | reverse complement strand
ATTATTTTTTATTTTTATTATTTTTATTATTTTTATACATTATACAAAGATATTTTTATACATTATACATGTGATAAAATACGTATACAAAATGTAACAGAGTGACCATATTAGGATAAAAAAAATTATACTTAAAAATTTTGTAATAGAAATTCCTATTTTTAGAATTTGAAGTTATTTTTACATTATTTCAATAACGCTCTCCAAACTAATATTTCTATCTAATGAGTCACTTAAAATGCTACAACTTTTCTGGAATATTTTTCAAGAAAATGCACATTTTTAAAAAAATGAGCCTGATACAGTCATCTTGTAAATTAGATTCTTCATCAATAGTTATCTTTGATCATTTGTACGACATGCGAGAATCGTGATCTTGCCTTTCATTTCTTTTACCAAAACAAAAGTTCGAATAAACTCTAAAAAGTATCTGTTGATAACAGGTGTTTGAATAGTGGAAGCGACGTTGACTTTCGATTTGCTTTTTTCTCTACTTTTCGAAGTGAAAAGTGATGTACAAAAAAATGAATTTTTATTTTAATAGAAAAAATAGGCGTTGAAAATATACATACAAAAAAAGGTAGTAAAAATAATGCGAACACCTGAGAAATATACCATCTACTTGTTTTATAAAATCAGCCTATCATTTATCTTTAATATAGATTCTATCTTTATTGATTGAAGGATGCACTTGAATAGTGTAGCACTTACAGTGCAATATTATATCAGTCTCTTAGCAAAACTTCTAGCTTAAAAGATAGATTAGAGGAAGATATCTGTTTTTCTCTCTTTGCTCTTCAAAAGTACAAATGATATTTAAATTAGACGATTACATTGGAAAGATGAACTGAAGTTTTGGAGAACAGAGTGTAATTTTGAAAAATAAAAAAGAAAATTTTCTTACCCAATTTCTTTGCGGCAATTCTTGCTTGAATATTTACCAAATTTTTATATTTATCACCTTCGAAGCAATGTGTATCAGAGGAAGCTTTTTTTATCCATTTAACTAATGAATCAGGGAACTACATTCTGAATCTGAGATCTGCATTTTTGTCATCACTGAGATCGAACGAGCATATTAGAATCACGGAGCGACGGAATGACGATAGAGCTACGAAAACAAAACGCGAGAGAAAATGGAAGAAGGGTAGCGAGAAAAAAGGGAGGAGAGGGAGGCTGTTGGCATTCCAACAAGATGAGAAGCGATTCCTCCCAGCGAAACATCGTCTGCGAGTTAGGCTTCTCCATCCGCTCAGCTGGAATGCACCAAAAATAGATCGAGTCTGGGCGCCATTTTGCAGCCGACAGTTTTGCTGGCGTTTTCGCCCTCCGACTTCTTCCCGGATCACGAGAAACGAACTTCTCTGGCAGGTTTATCAACTTTGGATAAAGCCTGCGCATTAAATGCGGAAACCCGCGTATTAAACACCGCGATCTGTACAGTTACGGTACCACGTGTTCATCGTCGCGATTACATAGAACCTCGAAATTCTTATATATGCTAATCAGAAATCCGACAATACGGTGTATTCGCATCATGTCGTAGATGTTGGTAACGCAGGACACCGAATCCTGAAATTTATGCGGCCCTATACGAGATATCTGAGAACACATACAATCCGCGTACAATGCGATTCCCTCGCACAATGCGTTGTAGCGCCGGCGCTACACGTTGCATACAAATCGCCGTTTAGTGACTCACGGCGTCTCCGTGAATTTCCTCCGAAGCGACTAACAGCGTCGCCTTCGCCGGAGTTATTATCCCTTCTACCTCTCTGCACAGAGAAGCAGCTGCATATGAAGCGTGACAGTGCGATTAGTGCCGCATATTTTCTAAATGCAATTTTCACTTCTACACACTGTAACGACTCCTGTAAAAAATAGGTAAATTAGAATCAATTATAATAGGAATTTATTTCCCGCGTAGTTGGACATTCTTTCCTGCGTATATTTTTCAATTCGGGGTTAATAATTATTATATCCGCGAGAGGGGAGGAGGAATTCGAATCCTTTCGCAAAGTAATACAATCTCTGGTAATACGTTCTGATAATTAACATTTTTTTGTGCTCGTTTTAACGACAGCAAAACATTTTTTTACATTAACATTTTTTTACTTTAATGAGGTAATTCGACAACGAAGGTAATTCCCAGGCATATGTTAGAAGATACACGGAAAGAATGGTTTTATTAAAGTATTTAAAAATTCTGTTGGACTATCAAAATAATAATAGGACACTCTAACTGGATGCTTATAGAATATCAAAATTATTTGCGGCATTGCTCATCATACCTGAATTTTCTACATTAATATTTTGATGATCAACAAAATTATTTTCAGATCTGTATTTAACTATGTAATTGAATTTTTTAATATTTCAGCGAAATTGCTCTTTTCATGTAAATGTACAATAGAGAATTTAAGCCTTAAGCCGTAAGAAATTAACAAATCATAGTCGATTATTCTTCTCATATTCGATTGCGATTGGTCAATTTTTTCCTTAAGGCTTAAAGCTTAAGTTTTACAGCTTAATTTGACAATTTTTAAGTTTTACACTTTAAAATCTCATTGTAGATGTCGCTTAATGAAGGCAATGTATAACGCATTATGAAGTACCTCGCGTGCATTCAAGGCACACACGCGTGTCATAATGCGGATCTGAAAATAAACCGCCGGCTTTTACGAATATGTAGTCTATATCATCGCCATTCATGAGTCCGTCGGCGGCGGCTTGTACGCACGACAGAGCATCGCGAAAAGAACACCAAAAAGTGCCGGTGGCATTAAGTGAGTTCACGAGGAGGAATGGAGACGCCGTTGGTCACGCCTCGCGGATGGCATCTGCCGCAAAAGACAGGAAAGAGACAGAGAAATAAAAACGCGACGACTCTCAGGATTCGGATAAGAGAAGCGCGACAAAACGAATTGAAAATAAGGTGGTTCTTCGTTCTTCGGCGAATTAAAAAGCAAATGCAAATAGCGCCGTGATATCTGGAGCATGAAACAAGAGAGACAAATCGCCGTTATATATTCTTGGGGAGGAGGATTAAGGATGTATTATACATATTTTCAAAATAATGAAAAAAATCACGCATCATTTTAGATCGTGTTTAAAGTAACACAAAATTTATCAACGGTTCAGAATCTAGATCAAAATTTTTTACTTAATCCTTTTACATAAGTATTTTAAACATTACTCAAAATAATTTATGCAAAATTTCATTGCAGAAAATTAGTTGCTCTGTAAAAAATAAATAAATCTTATTTATTTACAAAACAATTAATCGTTGCATAAATTATTTTGAGTACTCAAAGTACTTACACAAATAATAGAGATTTTTGTCATTCTTTTTAAATTTTAGTACAACGAGTCGCGTCGTCCTTTCGGTAATTTCAGGGGAAAAAAAGATATCGTATCGGTTCACGAATCATGAATCCTTGACGTTCACGTCACCGGAACGATCGATTGATCTTTCACCTGAGTGATAGCCAGATGACTCATCTCGATCGTCGCGTCGCCGCGGGATCATTGCGCGGATGTACACACGCTAATCAGAGCGTGCGATTAGAGAGACTGCGCTCTACACAATTGCAGTGTTGTGCTGCGCTCGCCACGGTCTTCTTTCTTTCGGGCCAGATCTCAAAGCGTGTGTTTCGCTACCGGAACTTTCCTAGCCGCACACCGGTCGAATTATTCTTATGTTGTAGCGCGTTGCAGTCGTGCAACGTTTCTTTTACAGGTTTATTAAAAATAACTAAAAAAAATTTACTTCTTCAGCAGATATACAAACCGATTCTGCAGCATGAAATTCAAGATGCCAATATGTTCAAATATGCTGAGAGAGAAATGTAAAAATAAGAGAGAAATATCAAAATAATTATGTAGAACGTTCAAATATGACGAATAATGCTACAAAAATGCTTTTATTATTCTAGCAATCTAACAATCTAGCTATAGATTGAATATCAATTTGAATACATAATTATGTTAATGATTCAATAAGATTATTTTCAGTATCTAGCTTTTCGTATCTAAATTTTATATTTAGCTTATTTAATAATAGTTTATTTAAATACTTCAGCAAACTCATTCTTTTTGTGCAGAACTGTAAAATTTCTAATTTTTGCTTATTCGAAACGATCTTAATAAAGTTGAATGACATATTAAAATCTGTAAGTAATTAATTCTTATTGCGAAAAATATTACCTCGGCCAGGAATCAAAAACCCGGATTTTTTGTCCTAAGCCTTTAGACTACCGAGGCTTTAGTAATATTCTTCGCAATAATTGGCATGTGAAGGAACAACGTCTCTTTAAGCGACGTAAATAAATAATATAATATATTATAGGACCGTATTTTAGTTATTGTAAACAGACATACAATAGTTACATTAGTAAATTATTACAGCAATCTTTATTTACTGTTCAAAATTGATTAAATGGTTAAATAACGATTTAACCAATTCTGAACATAGTCAATTAAAATTATTCTATCGATCATATTCATTCGAAATTACTTATAATGGAGCTGCTTGAGTAAACTTCCGGTTATCAAATAAGCACACTGGTACCCGCATTAAATTCTCCAGGCCACCAAAAAGAGTGTCTCAGAATACATTTAGAATCTAACCCGTATCTATCTGGGTCAGGAAGTCGAAGAACTTCCTCGCGCTTGTGTCATCCATCTGAATGCGTTCAACGGCTTCTTTTGTCGTTATTGGCGGGATAAAATCTCACGTGTAACTCGTTGTGACGTAATCTTCTTTGGAGAAGAACCTAAACGCGGTATCATAAACCATGAAGATTTTCACCAATAAACAAACTTTTCTCTATCAATTCGATAAACATGTTGCAGTTAATTTGATTTTATCCATACAGCATAGATCATTCAAGCAATTATTATGATGTTTATAATGTTGCTGCAATATTGCTGGAATGATCTATACATATGTGTATAGATCATTATTATCAATTTTATCAATTTTAAATTAATAATATCCTTCTTTCTCTTTCTAAAATATAATTCTATGTCTGAAAAAAATTGTTGATGTACGATGTCGTAAACTCTCGGCGCAATCGTTTCAAAATCTCTCTTCTAATTCTGTCTTTCTGAAAGAAAAAACGGAAGTGTTTTTATAAAACTCCCAATAAAACTCCAACTAAATCCCAGTTGATTCGCATTTTATGACCGTGACGCTGATAGACGGAATTAGAGAATGAATGAAAAATATTCTTTCTTTATTTCTTAAAAACAGAAGAGGCTTATGAAATCGATCTCAGTAGAAAGAACGGTGCGCCTTAATCTCATACTTTGCGACATATGAAAATTCCGTTCACACATAGTCATACTATATACACGTGCACGTGTTTCGTTCGCACCTGCGACGCGATGGATACTGCAAACGCTTCGTCAGAAGGCGAGAGACCATCTCACATAACATCTTTGCGTTTCGCATCGCCGAGATTCAGCGCCAGATTGCCGTGTATCGCGGGATCGGATTCTTAGCTCTGATATTCAGTATCACGACTGCTGGACCGTGCACGTGTGACATTACATGCATGTCTGTGTTGTCTTCGCAATCCAGCTCTCCGATACACACCGATGGGACGATAATCTCGCGTACATATCACACACTGTTAAATATTAAAGGAGCAGGTAACCCAATCCCTTGAGTTAAATAACCTTTTGGTTATTTTTAACTTCTATGTGTGTCAAATCCATTTTTGTGATTAGTTTCAAAGTAAACAACGTCCAGGTATTAACATATATTCTTAATAAATAGTAAACTAAATTTGATTCAAGTTCAACTTTTTTGAATCAAAGAAGGGGATACAATCAATATTTCAAAATAAAAAAATTATAAAGAAATTAATTTTATTGTAGATAAAAGTAATTTAACGCATTTAAAAGTAATACAAAATATTTAGCAACGATTTATCGTCTAGATCAAAAGTTATTTCAATATTAAAAAGTAATATTTTTTTTAGTGCTGCTCTTCAACAGAAATGTATGAAAATATATTATAAAGTAATAACAACAGTCAATTTTTTTGCTTAAATATTTTAAGCATTCAAATATAATTCATAAAGTTATATTAGTAATGCAGAAATTAATTATCCTATAAATAAACAAAATATTTTTAATATTTTAAATACTTAAAAACTTATGTAAAAACATTTAGATATTTGTTATATTTTAAATTTATAAATATACAGTAAAAATAATAACAAATAAATTAAATAAATTATAAAAATAAACTTTTAATACAAATAGAATGTTATAAACACCTTTTTACATAGATATAGACTTGATTTTACATAGATAAATTTGTTTAAAGAAAGTACTATATACATTTTTCGTATTCTTAGCTTCATTGTTTTAGTTAAATTAACAACACATTAAGCAGGAGTGATGATCTATAGAAATAATTAAAAATAACTTAAATTGATTATAATTTGGCATTCTAAATTTTACAATGCATGTATGTTTACATGCATATATTAAGAATATATTTTACATACAAGACACTTCTTTTGAAAAAAAATTGGTTTCCAATCACATATGATTTTCAAATAAAGCTTTGCTCGATAAAATCGAGCAACGATATGTAGATATGTATCTTCTTTACCGTTGCTTTTCTCCGTTGTGTCGTTTAGTTCGTGAGAGCAGAAAGCGCGCAAAGGTCGGAAGGCAATTGTTCATGTATATACGTGTGCGTGTATGTATGTGCATCCATAATCACTAAATTCGGTGTCCACGAAAGCGTCAAGCCATTTACGACAAGACAAGACTGCCCCGAGAAATCGCTTGCGACGTGCAGACGACAGCGACCGTCCAAATAATCGGAGGCACTCTCCTTGATCCGATTCCCAACAACATCCCGTACAAGACCTTCTATGTATTTGCATGCGCTCTTACTTTCACGTAGCGACTCGCTCGTAACTAAGGCTGTTTATTGGAAATAAATGGACATTTATTTTCATTTACTGCTACGTGGATTACGTGGATATTCAGGAGATAAAATGTTCAATAAAAAAAAAACGATCGATTAATGAAGCTTACATTATTAACCACTATTACTTGTCAGAATTGAGAAAACGTATATACAATAAAAATTCTTGTAAGTTATATTTGAATAGAAATATTTTTCAATAAAATATTTACAGACAGAATAGACTTATAAAATGTCTAAGAAAATTATTTCCTTAATTCAATATTAAATATGATTTAATTTCTTCCCGAAGCAAGGAAATAATTTTCTTAGTTATTAGTCTAAAGAAGTTAGTTAGAAGAGTTACGATTTTCCGTTATCATCATTGTTTCATCCACAGGAAGTCCCTTACATAATTTAGCCATTTTTTTACACAAAATTTTAGATTTATGTTTTAAGGAACCAATGGGATATGTTAAAAACTACTTTTCAATTAGCCAAAGACTTATCACAATTACCGGGTGATTTGGTCCTTATTTCGTTTGACGTTGTCTCTTTATTCACTAATGTCCCGGTGGATTTAGTTATTAAAAACCGATGGTTGAGTATAACATAATATACAAGATAACATAAAATTATCTAAGATTGAATTCATTAAAGCTGTAAGATTAGTGTTCAGTTCTATGTTTTTTAGTTTCAGTAACAAAATTTGCAAACAATCATTTGGAGTACATATTGACGTATATAAAGTAGTTTACGTTTATACAGTTTACGTATAAACGTTTATCGAAATTATCTATTTATTTAAAATTCTATCATTTCAGATTAAAATGCTATTATATTATACATATCAGCGTAACCCGTAAAAAAATCACGCAGTTCACTCGATTCATCCTTGTTTAATTATCGATTACGAAATAGTCTCCACATTGCGAGACACGTCAGATTGTATTTTACGATGGTTCGCATGACTCAACGTAGAAAATCAGACATGCAGAAAGACGGAGAGAGCAGATTCATGTGCATAGTCTCGCATATTGAATCGTTGAGGAAGAGGGCGTTAAACAGACCTTAATTGACGCACGGCGTGCACTTAATTAAGGGATATGCGGCACGCGATGATAATTGCGACAAACTGTGTCAATACCGAGCCGCCGTCTCGTGGTTCAAGGGGTGGCGTGCATTCGATAAATTAATGAAGACAATTATTAGATTAACGACATCCTGTCCGTAGATTGAATCGATGTACAATTAAGATGTTTGATCGAATGCGACCCTTATTTTCGCCGATGTAATGCAAGTTAAAGCAAATTGCAGTCAACAAAAATAGAGAGAAACGATGATTTTGTTTAGAATTAAAAATTAATAATTTCGCCAAATAGAAGTATAACGTCTTAAGTACAATTTTAAGATGTCCTAAACCAAATCAGAGAGCCGATTAGTATCTTAAGACATTACTTAAGATAAGAGCGGATTATGAATATCGTCCTCAATGTAATTGTAATGATGTAAGTAATGATTGTAAAGATATGTATAAAGTAAATTACAAAATTAAAAAACGGGCGATTGAAAACATACAGAGTGTTTCCATTAACTTGATCATTTAAAATATCTCCGTTGTTTTCGATATGAGAAAATATCGTAGGGGATCTTATTCGAAAGGGCACATATTATGATGAACAACAAATTTTTCTCAAGCTCATATTTTTTTAAGATTTTAAGATCATCTCCACTTTTTTAAATGGAATTAAATGGAAATAAACATTTAAGATACCAATGGGACATCACTCCTCTCCCCCTTTGTATCAGACCTAATTATACAGGATTTGGAGCAGAGCTCCTTGCAAAAACTAAGGGTATCACCAACTTCTTATGCGTTCTATGTACGTTATGTTGATGACATTTCAATGGCTATCAAAAAAAATGAAGTTGATTTATAAAATTTCAGAGAATTAATATATATAATATATTAATAAAATTTCAGAGAAAATAAATAAGTTTCTAAAGAAAGATCCCATTATCCGTATGCATACATAGGATGGAATAAATTAAAACAATTCATTAGAGTCTTAAAAAATAAACTTCCGTTGGGTTCACGCACGAACATGATGTAGTAAATCAAATGTAAAGAATGTGAAACATCCTATGTGAGTCAGACGAGCAGAACTCTGGAGACTAGAATAAAAGAACATAAGAATCATATAAGATGGAACACAACTCAGCGCTCAGTAATAATAACAAAGCACAGATTGAATAAGACACATGATTTCGAGTAGGATAACATAAAGATCTAGGATGAAGATTTGTTAAGTTGGCATCCCTAAATTTTGACAAAATCTAAATCGCAATCGATTATCCATATTTGTCCATAAAAAATAATTTTTTGTCCATCCTCCAAAAAAAATTATAAATAAATAAAAAATTCTAGCATCCCCATGAATAATTTCTTTTAAATTACGTACGGGATTCGATTGTTCATCATGTGTACGCATATATCCATACATAAATATCGTTTGTCCACCTCGCAAAATCGAGTTATTAACAAATTAAAGTTAAAAAATTCGATAGTGCAATCGTAAGTGCGTTTATCTCTAAATATATATATGGGATTCTATTGTCCACCATGTGTATGCATATGTACATAAAAATCATCTTTCTTTAAATTTGTTACACACGTTCTGGGAGGTAATTTTTAACCGCATAAACATATGCATAAAGAAAAAATTAATCGTATTTTTCTTATAAATCGTCGCATGTAAAATGTAATGCATGTAAAATTAAATAATTTTCTTTATATATACGGTTAGTCAGGATCTTCATGGTGAAAAACTGGTGATGGAAATTTTATCCCCACAACCTTTTCACTAATCTGCGGTGTCAGAGCGCTGTTATCTGTATGAGGATCCGGACTTACGGATGTCCCTACACATACACGTGAACTTTGAATCAAAGTACAAACTTGAAACGCAATGGTTGCGAACTTAAAAATTGAGTTCGCTGAACGCAGCCAATAACTTTTTTTATCAGAAATGTGCAAACAAAAATTCGAAACGTCCATACATGTGAAAACGAGTAATCGAATGAGCTATAGAAAGTTAATTTTTTCAAAAGTTGGGGTCCAACTTCATAAGGGTAATTTTTATTCATTTTCGACCAGAAATTTCTATCAACGTATATCTAAATATACAGGATATTTCAAAATTCACGCCGCGAAGTACAAAACCCTGTATAATAGATACATCTAAATATAATAGATAGTATAGAAATATAATCTAAATATAATAAATAGTATAATATAAATTAAGTAAAATATCTGTGTAAACTTTCACGACTATTAGTTCGTAAATTATTCATAAGGCGATAAGATATATATATATATATATATTGTATATATAATTTGTGTTCAAACAATTGAATGTATTTATCAAATGAAGTTTTACAGTTAACTTTATTTGGTAAATATATTCCAATTGTTTGCGAAATATGTTTTATCGCCTTATGAATATAATTTACGCGCTCTAACAAACGCGGAAGCTCGCATTGACATTTGACTTGTTCTGATTTATTCTTGGAGACATGATTCCAAAATAAATAAATTAAATAAATTAAAATAAATAAAATAATAAATAATATAACATATAATTATAATAAATTAAAATAAATTAAATGATATTTGTATATTAATATGATTTAATTTATTTTAATAATATAAATATTATATCTATTATACATTTAAAATTTATGCAATTAATTTTGAAATTAAAATCATCTTAAAAAAATTATTTAAAACGAAATAAAAAATGAATTTATTGTCGTTTTTAAGAAATCATTTCGGAAAATCACCCAATCTTCAAACATGTATGATTCAAAGACAGTGAATTTAATATGTTTATCGATGACAAATCTACTTCGAACTGATCGTAGAATCTATGTACAAAAAGAAATATGAAGCTCGTGTGTGTCACCGTGCGTATTTCGAAACGAGAGCAAGCATGGCAGAATTCCCCGACGCGCGATGGTTAAATCCCAATAATGGCGGATATGATTTTATTAGAAGGTTCATAAAGCGCTTTAAAATCTACAGAATCGATGGTGTAGAGGATGCAGACGTAGCGCAATGGAAAGGAGTAGCGCGAATTATTCCTATGGTATGCCGAATGCGCTAACTGAAGATAAAGAGAGCAAAAGGGAGGTCGAATCTCATCGCGGCGAGACTTTCGACGATGAAGAACGTAGGGGAAGGAGACGTAGAAGACCGTGCTCAAGGCCGTGCTAGAGACGGAAATAGATTGCTCTTTTATAACTTTTTTGCGATGCGTATCTTCTCTTTGTGTGTATATTGCTCGCCGAGTAAATGGGATCGCGGGATGCTGATGGGAAAAACCGGAGTGCAATCCAGTACGACGACTCGGATTAAAAATCGTCGCTACTTTTACTGACGTTCTTATTATATTTATGGTTTATACTGCAATTATTGCAATCTTTGAAAATAATTCTCAGTACAGTCTGAGTTATAATTTTATTGTATCGACTGTCTCTCCCACTCGGATTTAATTGCCGGTCGCGCATGAAAGTGAAAGATTATTGCCATTGTTACAGTGAGGCTCGCAATTACCAGTTTCCAGACGTCTTTATGGGCCCATCAATGCTATTATAATAGCACTGTAATTGAATAGAAAAGTATTCCTTCTATTACAGGGTTTCCGTTTTTAATAAATATTTTAGTACGCAATTTTTTTATGGTTGACTTCCTGTTAAATCGCGGACTGTAAAATATGTAGAATATATTCTATATTTTAATATTATATTAGAATATTTGTTTAAATGTATTCTAAATGTAGAATATATTTTAATAAAGCTTCTGTTCACTTCTTATTACCATCTAAGATTGTAACGTCAGAAGCGAGAAAATATATGATAAAAATTTTTGCAAATTATATTTGAATAGAAAATATTTTTTATCAATAAAATGGTACTTACAAAAAATCGATAGAACTGACTTAAAATATATTTTCTAAAACTTTTAGAGTAAAATTCTTCTCCAAAGAATTGAGAGCATTGAAAATTCTCCTTTATTTTATTAATTAAATTGTCTTATATCTGGAAATTAATTATGCACAATCAAAAACAAAATAAATTACGTCTACAATTAAAATTAATGACAAAATTAATAAAAATAAATATGATTTACTTTCTCCCCGAAACAAGAAGATACTTTTCGGTATATTTCTTAAGTATATATTCTATAAATTGCAAAAATATATGTTGTTTTATTAAAAAATATTTCTATTCAAATATAATTTCTTGCAAGAATTTTTACTATATTTTATTATTTTTTCACGTCACAATCTGAGATGTGTAGTAGCGAGTGAACAGGAAAGCCTTAATATTATATATTAAAATATAAAATATATTCTTCATATTTTATAATAAAATATCTTCTTTCTTGAAGATTAAGTAGTATAATTGAATGTGAACAAATGACAGTTATTCACAATTACTCTCAGTTTCACCCGAGTCGTGCAAGAGACTCCGTTGAAAACGGAATTTCCATTGGAATTCGCAACGAATGCCGGAAGGAAACGTTTGATTAGCAGTTTACTCATTATCGACCGGATTATGAGATAAGCGCCCGGTGACGACGGACAGGAGAGGTCGCCTACTTGCCCAGCACTCTGGAATAATGATTGTCTCCCGTGAGGACGCACGACGGCGGACGAATTATTATATGCACGATGACGATGAGAATATGGCTCCACCAGCCGGCTTATTACAAAACGTGCCGTTACATGCGTATATGCAGAATTATAGGTGAGTTCGCGCGCTATTCTGCTGCATTGCGCTCGCACACATCGGCTTTCACTCGGATACATTCGAATATAGTTGCTGGGAAAATTCTCGTGTGATGTCCCTGACCGGAGTCTCTGAATCATCCTTATCATTCGTTGTGATACCCTCTTTTGTCAATATATGTATCTTGATGAAGTCTTGTAATATCGAGTTTAAAGAAGCAATGTGAAATAATTCGAAAGGTATTTGCAAAAATTCGTATAGTCTTCGTTAAATATTATTAAAATTTATTACATAATTTTGTAATTATATATTATTATAATGTTGCCTTGCATTATATTAACTGTGCTCCTTGGCTATCAAATTTAATATTGAACAGACGTTTCTGATTTTTATTAAAAGAGCATTAGAATCATCAACATAAATCAGGACTTACATCATTGAAATCTTGTAGTACAATCTTTCAGAAACAACAAATTCGTTACAAGTTTCACATATAATTCATGACGTCAACACCACTTTTCTTCTAATTACGTAACAAACAGTGACGAATACATATATGTACATATATGTACTTTATTAGATTTCATAATTAACATAATATTAAATTTGATAGACAAAGAAATGGTTGATGTTATGCAAGATAACATTATAGTAACACACGTAACTAAAAAATTTCACAGTAAATTCCAGTACATCTAACGGTGACTCCATGAACTTTTGCAAACATTTGATGAATGGACGAAAAACTGAATTTCGAGAGACGGAATGATGTAATTTTGATTTATTTGAGAGAAATGTAGGAGTTCGAAGTCTCTGATGATTTATAATCCATCAGAATGTCTGGATTAACTACTACTATCTCTAGAGTAGATAATTTTACGGTTTCCGTCTATTTTGACGACTGTTAGAGTTCAACAACACGATGAGCATCTCTCCCCGCCTTTTTATTCGCACGAAAAACTTCCTCAGCAGTAGCACACTCATTAGTCTCAGAATATTAATTATGATGAGTTCACGGTTGTCAGCTTTCGCCATCTCCTCGCTGCATCGGAAAGTTACTTATATATGTATATGTTTATCTGAACGCGCGAGGTCATGCGGCAATTAGGCACACTGACCATCGGTTATGGCAATTGATCTTGATGGCCATGAAGAATCTGCGAGCGCTCGTAAAAATTAAGGAATATAGTGACTCACGCAGTTTTTACCTTCATTTCTTATACCGAGTACCTGAACTGCCGTCTCTCGCGCGAGAGAGCTGACTTATTTGGCGAACGTGGAGAATGATTCGATTCAATCGTCCGCTCTTGATCGATCGATTCGTAGCAGTCGCTTCTTTATTGCCGTAAAGCGGCTATAATTTTAATGTGTTCTGTTCTATATTCTGATAGCCGAATGATAGGTCAGCAGCAATTCTTCAAGAAAAGAGTTGTATTTTTCATATGCGATTGTATATTACATTTTCTTTATGTTCTTGTACTGGAATAATGAGAGAATTTCTGCTTCCGGAAAAGGGCGTGAGAAATAAAAATTCTCAAAAGCGAGATTGATCAAATTATTTCTTTCATTGTTTATGAATTTGTATTTATGCTTTACGATTACACAGTCCAACACTTTTTTGATGTGATAGGTCAATTTCGTCATCGGATTCGTTTTCAGATCAAAAGTACATCGGAAAGTACTTTGTTATTCAGGTCTCGAAAAAGGTCTATTTTTGTATATTATGTTATGACACAATTGTGTTTCATGATTTTTTAATTATTTCCTTGCGAGATTCAGAGGGTACAGAAAAAAGAAAAATGCGAAGGCGGCAAAGTCATTGTAGAAGTGTCACGGAGCACATAATTATGATGCAAATTAAATATCAACATAACGTTATATATCATGACTTCTTTGACAGTCATGGTAATTGGTATTTAAAGATTCTTCCCCTCATTATCACCGACCACTCGTTGCGAAAACAAAGAAAGTAGTACGAGCTATGAAGGAAAGCTGCGTTTCAAGATCCTCAAGATAGAAAAGTGAAATGAATCAGGCATCCCTCTTAAAGGCACACGATATTTCACCCCACAAGAATCAGCTAATTGACTTTTTGAAATGTAGAATACAAAGTTTTTGTTTTAATGTTTTTATATTTTTTTTTATTTTAAGATATAAATTAATATTAATTGATTATTATATTATAGATTAATATTAAAAAAGAAATATGAAAAATAAAACGAAAAATGTAAAAATACAACAAACTAAATAAAATCATAAAAGTAGAAATATATAAGTAAAGATATATATAATTTTATATAATATATGTATTTATATAAATTACAATTACATATTAACTTTATATATATTTTTTTAATTTAACACTGCATAGATTCAAATTGTATGACTTTAAAAAAAAATCAGAAACACGCGACGTCTCAGATTCGCATCTCTTTCACTACTTGTATTTTTCTCTGTTATAAATGCATATGTACTATAAATTAACATTACACTGCGCGATAAATCCTATGTGATCTGTGTGATCTTCATACATATACGTCGAGCGGTACTCGTAAAACCAACAAAAGAGACAAAGAGATAGGGATGTCGGAATGTGCGCACACAGGAATGTACGTGGTTAATGCATGTTGTACGTGCTCGGGAAGGTGCGTATTTCGTGGATAGAGGCAACCGGAAGAGACTGAGGGCACCCGAGTGGAACGCGGCCCGACAGTGCAGAGAGGAGTAATGACACTGTGGTGTAAGTAATCGTCAAATAAAGGTCTTCCTAAGTAGGAACGTAGTTAATAAATTGGCTAATGTAGCATTATATTTAGAATTTTAG
>NW_017259206.1:5691993-5726013 GCF_001594045.1 Atta colombica | reverse complement strand
ATATATATATATATATAAAATTTACATACATATATACAATTCTAGCCTCTTATTATATTCAGATTAAATTTTAAATTTTAAATTGATTAAAAATAAGAATTACTCATTTCACTCCTATCCTGAGTCCATCAATTAAAAGTAATTTATGTTAACTTGACTGGAACAACGGATTAGTCGAATATCGACTGTCCATCGAGTTAATGGCAGTTCATAAATGGAGAGAGAGAACTAGAGAAACGGTTGCTGCGATCTACGGACTAGATTGCGCGGATCATTGAACTTTATGACCACGTAATGTACAATCTGAACGAAAGTGACGTAACGTCAAATCGCTTTGTCCATGTAACTAATCCCTCGTGAATTCTAAGAATGGACCGGTGTATCCATCGTGTTCACGTAACACCTCGATGCCAAAGATGCCTAGCATCACATCACACGCGAACGTAGGAAGAATTAATATTATATGTGTGTGATTATTCTAGGAATTTAATTTGCATATTTAGATCAGATAAATATTTACATAGCAAGGAAACACGCGTGATTTCTTGCTGCGAACAGATATCTTCGGCAGACATATTCTATAAAAATGAACTCTCATTAATCTATTTTGCATTAATAGACATACATGGATGCAGTTTCTTCCAGGCATATATAAAATGAATATTCATTAAATGCCCTCGTTACGGCAAATCTCGGTCTTTCAGACCCTTATCTAGATCGACGAATGTGCTAACAATGAAGAACGCGAAACGGTCTCTAAAGAATGTTCTCACTTGTAAATACATTTTACACGCTGATAAATCTATTTGATCTTTCTCATTAGTCGTTGCTTATCGCGTACACATCGTAACACATGTTGCGTACACATTAAACAAACTATAATATCGAAAAAGTATAACGGTCTTAATTTGCGCCGAGTAATTTTCCTTCTTTCGCATCGCGATCGATATTGCGCGAAGATTTTCTCTAGAGAAAAATGTGAACTCTCTACAGCTTGATAAAAAGTTCTTGTACAGTTATTTATCAGACATGCGTTTGAAAATACCTTCTATGTATTAGATATATGATATTGATCATTCTTCTAATAATATCGCTGCTCTAATTCGCCCCTGGCGTGTATTATCAGTTATCATTTAACGGTTTTATGAGTTTTACAGGTTTACAGAGTTAAGATATTCTACAGAAAAGAACGGTTTGCTAAGGTATTTAAAAATATAACTAGATACAAATCCGAAGATAATTTTCTTGGATCATTAAATATTTAGCTAGATAGAGAAAATTAATCTTGTTGGACCAGAAAAAATTTAACTATAAATCTGAAAATAATTCTATTGGACTATCAAAATAATTGTGTAGGACGCTCAAGTATAATAAGCAATGTTCCAAAAAAGGTTTTGACATTTTAGCAACCAACTTGAATATCCTACTAGTTACTTTGATGATTCAATAATATTATTTTCAGATTTGTATTTAGCTAAATTTTTCCGTGCAAATTTTCCTTAAAAAAAATTCATCCAATCGTTTAAAATATCTCTATATTAACGACGCTAATTTTTCACACCACCATTGATCTCTTCCAATTCTCAAGTATATGACCAAAAAAATATAAAAATTATTAAAATCAATATTTTCCTAAAGATGCGATAGATAGTCGTCTCGAATTTTCAAACTGTTATTTTTACATGTATCTTTCTCATTCAATGTAAACATTTTCTTTAGCCGGCAACTTGCTCTCACGATTCAAAACGCATTGCGAACAACGGTTACTTATCACTGTCTTTCTTCGCCAGATGTGCGGATTTCACATGGATCACCTTTATTATTATTGCAGTATGCAATCATAGGCGGTTACGACGAAGAACGGAAGAGCGTGCACAGGCAAAGGGAGGAGAAGGAAGAAGAGAAGGAGGAGGCAAGCCCGCGCCCAACTCCGCCGCTGGATGCTGCATTCCCGAGAGTGCACTAATGCATGGACTGGGTTATGTAAATAGCCACGATCCGACGTGCATTGGGTTAAATGCCCGCTTGCCATCTCTATAATATCGAATAACGGTACTTCGCGGTGCGATCGCGGAAAATGTAACTCCTTCGCGCGATATTATTCTCCTCGGCATCCTCGTACTCCTTCCAGTCGCGAAATCCGACAATAAAGCGAATATCACGATGTGACATGAATGGAACGTGATATTTTCAACGCGATGCCGATGACACGCGGAATTTAAGGCCGCCAGGTAACAGTGATTAAATTTGTAAAGCATCATGCATAGAGTATTATGTGTTGACTTGGAGAACGTCGATGTAACGTAAAATAGAATTTTTATTATGAAATAAACGAGGGATAAACGTTGCGATGAAGCAAGTTACATTATTTGATGAAAAATGAATTTTTTAAAGATTTTTTAATTAAAAAGAAATTTTTCGGGATTATAAGTTAAAGATCCATTGGTGCATCTAATATTATCACCTTTATATTTTAAAGATACACAGAAAAAATAGAAATTTACTGAAGTAAAAATTTAGACAGATACAGATCTAAAAATAATTTTGTTAAATTATCAAAATAATTATAGGACGCTCAAGCGGGTTATTAGCATGTCAAAATTTTTTTGTAGCATACTCATCATGCTTGAGTTTCCTACATAACTATTTCCTGTATAATTATTTGTCGGATAATTATTATTATGGCCCAATAAAATTATTTTCAAATCTGTACTAAAATTTTAAATATTTCAACAAAATCATTTTTTCGGTGTAGACTTTTGATACATTTTGTAGATTTCTAACTCCATTATATCTCATATCTTTACATTCGTGCTCGAACGCTTGTTATGTGATGTCAATATTTCGACACGTGATCATCGCATTCCATTAGATTCCTCTTCGCCGTTCCTAGAACGTCGCGCAAGAAGCCGACTTGAATGCTATAAATGAAATAACACCTCGGTCTGTCCGACAGATTAATCTCTTCCTTTCTTACAAACTTCGTCCCGCACGATCCACTTCGCGTTGTAAACATCGTATATCTCCAGAGAACACGAGCTAAACGGATATCGTTTAGAAGTTTCTTCGAAATCATGTAGCTTCGTTCCTTCTCGAAGCAAAGCTACGTAAAAATAGCGGCACTATTCGAACACGAGAAAAAGGAAACTAATTATGCTATTTTCCTGTCAAGGAAATTTTGTCATGCTGTACTTAACTTAGTTTACTTAACATATTTTATCAGCTTTTATTTTAACCCAACGCAAAAGTATTTATATCCCCAAGTTATTTACTAGATTTCAATACAACTTGAGAAATCTAATCAATACCTTTAAAAAATATAATAAAGTCATATATGTATTTTTACTCTTTATCACACATGTTAATTAAATATTAAACCTATAATTATTTTATATCATTTTTCTAAAAACTGAATTGAAACTTGTAGTATTCTATAAAAAGATCAAATATTTTATTAACAAAAGGATCAAGATCTTTTTGTAGTTCATATTCCATTTCAGAAATTTACTGGCAAAATTACTAAAAGACAACAAATAATTACTGGAATACTAAAACTGAACAACAGTACTCTTAATACTTAAAATAAATAATTAATGTATCTTTCAATATTGGATTTTTATAAGGATTACGTGGATATTATAAAAGCTAGAAAATACATCAAATGGGGCAAAATTTTTATATTTTTCAAGAAAACAAAATATAGGGAAAGTTAAACGCTAAGCTCGATTTAACGATATTACACAACGTTACAAAGATGGATGGCGTAACACGTGAATATGGAAGAGCAGAAGGCTATAAAAAGAAGTGCTCTCTTTTATAATTGCGACGAGTAGTTAGAACCATCGAGACGGATATATTGAAAAAAAATTGATCAAAGGAATCGCAGTTTAACGGTTGCCTTGAAATTGCCAACGAGGCGAGAGAACGAGCGTGCAATTTATTTGTTATTAGCGGCTATGTAAATGCATTGGATAGACAACAACGTTTCGGGTTACAAGACAAGAAGTCACGATTAATTCTCACGCGAGCAACAGGATTCATTTCTGCCGCAGCTTCAATTTACTCGAATAATTAATCGGTCTCGTATTTGTGAATTATCGTCGACCTGCAAAAATTCCGAGTCCTTTCTCACTCGAGTGACAGATGAGCTGGAGAAAGAATATAATTTGCGTTTCAAATGTCAAGGTAGAATTATAAGAGAAGAAAACGATCGCGATAAATTTTGAATTTTGCTGAAGTAAAATATAGATATAGATCTGAAAATATTTCGTTGGAATTCTCAAATTAATTACGTCAAATTAATTGTTGGAATATCGAAATTTGTTACAACATTGCTTTTCACATGCCTTTTCTATAATATTATTTCAATAGTCCATCCATCAAAATTATACTGATCCTTTGATCCAATAAAATTATTTTCAGATATGTATCTACCTTTTTTAAACGCTTCAGCAAAATCATTCTTTCCGTGAAGGTAAGAGTGAATTCGAGAAAAGCAGCATCTTGAGGGAGAAGCTTTTTTTCTTTTTACAAAAGAGTTGCATTGTTATCCTTTGTTGCAAACCGGTTACCGCGACGCGCGATTTCGCAATCGACAGGAAGGGCTCTTCCGGCCCTTACGAACCTTTCTTGGCCGATCGTATCTTATCCGCGTGACTCGTAAAACGTGCGAAACCGTTGGCAGGGATCAGGAAGGGAATCACGGGTGCGTGTCGCACCATGATGTATGCAATACGCAGGTGTGCGAAGGTGTGGAAGCAGCAATGAAGTATCCTCAAACGTACTTCTCAAGTGTAAGCAAATATAACTTGTTCTTAGACATGCGACCGTTTAATTGCGTTGTTTGCAGTCATAAAAAAGTTTTAAAGGTGTGCGGTGCAGGGGTGAAATCCAATCGTCTGTTTGTGAAGACGCGCGCCACTTTAAGCCTTGCAATACAATAAAAAGCATTGACAACAGGAATAGGGCACAACAAAGGCAATAAAATTCAACCTGTGGGAAATCCAATCAAACTGATACATGTTTCCTATTCTCTAAGGCCCAGTTTCTAAGTTAACTCTTGGTTAACTCTTAACCGAGGTTCAACTTATTCATTATCTCTTTCCAATTCTAGAATTGGAGTGAGCTGTGAAATTGGATCTAAAACTTTTAAAGTGAATCTCTTTGAAGAGTGAAATCTCTTAAAAATTGAAAATTGAGTCACTTTTAAAGATCGGCTCAATTTTTGTTTTTTAAAGTGAGATTCCACTTCAAAGTATTTAGAGAATATATATATAATAGATTGAAATTTTATTGCCTGTGTTATTTCCTATTATGGAAAGAACGACTTTGCTGAAGTGTTTAAAAATTTTACTAGATACAGATCTGAAAACAATTTCGTTGAATTATCAAAATAATTATCAAAATAATAATCAACGCTCAAGAATAATGATTAATACTGCGAAAAGTTTTGACATTCTAATTTTGGCGTCCTACATAATTATTTTGATGATCTAACAATCATTATTTTCAAATCTGTAGTATCTAAAGTTAAATTCTTAGATATTTTAACAAAACCATTGTTTTTACATTGTGTAACTCAATTTTTCAGATGCTTCAGTAAAATCATTCATATTGTGATTGTACATATTGTATAAAGCTGCGATTTTATATCCACAGTGAATTTTCGCACTAACGTTTCCAAGAAATCAACTTATCTCGCTGTTTGACGCTGCATACCGCATGATAGGACCACGGTTATCTTACGCAAACAAAGGAGGCGCACTGCGAATGAAGGGATTGTCGTTTAACGCGACTCTTTCGTTTCACACACGGCAGGTCATCGCGATGGCACAGAGAAGGGGGATGATAATTTTCTTGTAACGACTACATCATGGTGTCATAGTGTGAGATTAAAAAAGCAGGATGGTGACATCACGCGCTAACCCGGCTCCGGTCACTGGCTGGTCGGACAAACGTGCCACGGTGCACAAACACACGCACGTGCATTCGGATGGGTTTCACAAAGGCCTACCACGCGGGTCCCTCCGACTGATAATAATTACGGGAGGGGCTGAAGCGGACTTCCGCTCGACATATACTCGATCTATGGCGACCGGCTGTCGGGAGCGACAAACCACCTACGGATATTTCAGGAACGGACGCGACTTCGATGCTTTCCGCGACATTTATAGCGCGGACTTTTGCGAGCGGAAAATCAAGTGAAAAATCAAATCAACACGCTGCTTAACCCAAAATTTCTGATATTCATTGGCACAGAGCCAAACAATTGTCTTGTTTAAATAAAATATAGAACGTGATAAATGATAGAACGTGTAAGCGTGAGTTTTTCTCGACACCTGTGACATTTGATCATTCACTTGATCACACGAGATGTCTGTCATTTTTTTGTTATTATTTTTGTTATTATACTGTATGCTTATGTTAATAATTATAAATATTTAAGGAACAAATACTTTACAGATTAATTTGAGGATCTTAGTAGTCTAAGCGAATGGCTCCAATTACTGTCAGTAACTAAGTTATACTGTTTAAAGAAAAAGATATAGTGTTTATATTATATAATTATAATATCGTTCCTTTACTTCAAAAATGACACAACTCAAAAATTTAAATTTCTTAAAAAAGGGAAAAATTACTTTTCAATCTAACATAAAATTTAATTAACTAAATTAAAAATTATTAATAAAAAATTATTAATAATATTAATAAAAACAATACGTACTTTAACTTGATCAAATGTAATTTTTGTCATTTTCATTTTATAATCCTTAAAAAACTTTGTGATGTCGTTTTTTAAACCATCCTTTTTGAATTGCGACGATTTTTTTATAAAATTAAATTAATCAAATTCTTTTGATAATTGATAGAGTAATATTATATTTATCTAATTCATTCACAGTGGTAACTCGAAAATCTCTCTTTTAATTGTGTCATGTTTAAAACAAGGGAGCGATTTATTTACTTGTATCTCATTGGTCGGAATTTCATAATGTGCTACATAACATAGTTAACTCTAGAACATCTAGAGTTTACAGTAGGCTCGGAATAGATGTCCACTCACTGTGTGAATATTCGGTGACCGAATGGTACTCGGGTTGTTGCAATTATTCCAACATTTCCAATGAGATTCATCGCCCCGATATAATAACGTGCAATGAAAGGGTAAATAAAGGAAATAGTAGAGGAAATAGTGTATTATGGAATCCCAGTATATTATGGGATGTAACTTTACGTTGTTTCGAACGATTAGTCATCATCCGCCTGATGGCAAATCGGGGAACATTTAACAACGAAATAAAGACAAGCGGAAACGTGGTCTGCTACTTTCGGAATAAATAATCGCATTGCTCGTACATAACATGAAAGAACGCTCTGTCGTTTCAAGCTGTAAAATGCGTCATGGTCAAAGAACACCTGGCCCTTTTCTATCGCGTCGCTGAAAGAAGAGAATCGAAGAACGGAGATTCTGAGAATGCAAATATATATCAAAGTCGTCAAAATGCGACAGAAACTCATTCTTCGAAGTCGTAAATTTCTAATCCTTTAAATTAAAGATAGAAAACATTCTTTCTCAATCTTTAAATCTAATTCAAAATATTGGAAAAAAGTCTAATAATAGAACAAACTTATAGGGAAAGAATGATTTTGTTGAAAGATCTAAAATTTTACTGAAAATAATTTTGTTGGATCATCAATAATTATGTTAAAAACGAAAAAATACTACAAAATATTTTGATGTTCTAACACTCTGAGATTCCAACGAAATTAATTTGATGAGCCAGCAAAATTATTTTCAAATCTGTATCCAACAAAATTGTAGATCTTTCAGCAAATCTTCATAGATGACAGTTAAAAGTTTTGATGAAATAATTTCAATCGAATGTTCAGTTAATATAAACACTAATTTTACTTTTCTAAATATTATCTTATAATTTTTTATTTTTTATCTTTTACTTTTTTAATTATTACTATAAACGATTGCATGTATGGCTTTGGCCATAAATAAAAACTTCAAATTATTGTATATTCTTAGAAAAGGCAGTAAAATTAAAAAGGCAGTAAGAAAAAACTAACAAAATACTAAAACTAAACACAAAAATAAATAATATTTTTCACTAAATCTATTTTTTCATTTACTATTCGTTAAATATAAAATAGAACATTTACGTCAATTTGTGAGGATGCTTTATAATTTTAGCTAAGGCTGTATTATATTAGCTAAATATTGCGCTAAATGAAATACAGATATTATTAGACTTTTTTCAGTAAAAATTAAATTCAACCTTCTTTGTCGGATTCCAAAGATTATGAATTGACATAAAATTCTTCGAAACGATCGATTCAGTTACGTAACAGAAAGTGCGCTCTAATTCCTTTGTGCTAGTACCGTATCTCTATGGCATTTCAGTTATCGTATCAGGATCTTGAATCATTTCGAAACAAGTAAAGTGGTACCCTTTCAGGATTCTAAATAAGCCGTGTTACGTTGACAACGCATTCTGAATGAGATAAAGAGGTATGTTCGTATGTCCGAGCTGAGAATGTTTGAGCGGGGAGATGCTCTCCGGGGATGAATGTGCAATAATACAGATAATACGACGAGGCATAAATAAACTCACCTTTCGAAGTTTCTCCAATTCATTCGCATCTGCAGCCGACTGTGCCGCCTGTCAAGAATAGAAAGTATCGAATTATTTGACGGCCGCCGCTTTATATGTAACGCATTAAATGAGCATTTTCAACGAGAGTAATCGCGAACCTTCGACTGGATACCGCGCGTTGCATCTTTCGACATTTAATCGGTCCAGCACAATAGGAGATATGCGGCCGGCAGAAATCCTATTTATTGTATTTAAATCGAGAATTGCAAAATTCAGACGCGTGAGCGCGGTCTAACGCTCGAAGGATTTCATTGCGCTTTGCTATATGAATTTCGTAATTAGTCGTAAAGTAGGAACGCACGCACTCGCCGCTACTATCGCTATTCCCCTCGTAATTCAAGCGCGTTATTAAGTCTAACGATTCCGGAACAAGTAGAAGCAGTTTCACATCTTTATGAAAGATTGATCCATACGAGTAATGGATGAGATACATTGAAAAAAAAATTACTAAATTTTAATACATATTTTTTTTAATAATACTAATTGTAAGTGAATGTTTATGTACAATAAATATTTACTCAATTAAAAAAATGTTAAATCAAATTAAGAGTTCTTGCATCAAATAAATATGTTTGTATTTAGTAAATAGGTTCAGTATAAATATTAATAAATATTTGTTTAAAACTTTTAAAATAAATAATCATTAAGTATTTTTTCAATGTACCTCGAAATTGCAGCGTAAGCAAAATCAGTTTGGAGTGAATTTATTCAAAGTACATAAAATTTTTTAATTTAATTAAATTGTGGATGTGAGACTTATTCTTTAAATTAAAAATATTAAAAATTGTGTTTAAAATGGTATTGTATTAAAATTAACTCTAATTGGAATTCGTTTTAAAATTTCCCTACTATAAAAAAATGTAAAATTACAACAATCATAGCGAGTAATTTTGGAAGTCATCATTAAAGATGTACACACACGTAAAGTTATAGCTTACAAATGAAATTACATAGTAATTAAACAATTTATAAAAATAAATTTACATTTAAAGTTAAATTTAAAAATATTTATGTATTAATTCGCTAATAAAATTATGCTCTTTTATAAAAATTAATACTTTTACTTCCAATTGTATGAATATATTTATATTAGATGGAAAATTACAAAAAATATTTGTACATATAAATACAAACTATAAAATATATTATTGCCATTATATATAATTTTTCGTAAATATATATTTACACAATTAAAAGTATTAATTTTCTACAAATTTTATAATTTTATATTCCATTCTAAATTATGTAATTTTGACACTTATTATTTATATAATTTTACATATTATTTTTTACAATATAAATAATATTCGAATTTAGTAATTTAAATTAATGTATCTTTGCTTGTTATTATAATTCAATTTTTTTCATTTCTGAAAGTCAAAATCTAAGAAATAATAGATAAATATGTAATGTGAAGATAAATTGTAACTTAAAATTATTTAAAATTATGAAAATACTCCTTATAAACAATGTTTCACAATGTAATTAAAAAAATACTCACTGAATCTCATTAGAATACTAATTAAAGTTAGAAATTCGTAAAAAGAGCAACAAACCAAGTAATGTTTTTTAATTCAAGTTTAATTGAATATATATTCCTAACAAGAATTAGTTTTAAACTGAACAAAGAGAGAGAGAGAGAGAGAGAGAGAGAGAGAGAGAGAGAGAGAGAGAGATAAAAAGATGAATTCTCAGATGAAAGGAAATGCGTATAATCTTTGTGCATTCACCTGTACAATGCGGCTAGCGCATTCCTTTGGGCGAAATTATTTTTACACGCTCGAGAATCTTTAGTATCGATAGTATCTTTAGTATCATTTCTTATAACCCTCATACATATACAACAGAATACCGCAACATCATCTCCAGGGAGTAGATGATATTTCACGTGCGTAGTTACCGTTACCGCAATATTAAGAAAGAATCGCATTGTGAAAGAAAAGACTGCAAAACAGTACAAAAGGCATTCACCTCCTTCGGCTTCGATTGCTCCCAGAGAGTGGTGGTTCGCGCCGCGGCGGCCGCGTCGTCGCCGTTCGCCGGTCTGCCGTCCGCGAAATTCACGAGCGAGAAGAAATTGTTGTTCCGTCCGTTGTTGTTACGATCACCCTCATTCCTCTCGACGTTGTCGAGCAGCTCGTAATCCAGGGACTTGCAGTCGCGGCCGCTACTGATGAAATTTCGCGCGAACGCGCTCTTGAAGAAGCGACCCGGCGAGACTTCGCTGCCGAGAGCGAACTCCACCTTCGGGATCTCGCTCGTCATCTCGCGCTGCATCGATGATATAAAGGAGGAAACGAAACCCTACGATTAAACGCACCGCGGGAACACTGACAGATGCTGCGAGCCGCGGTGCACCGCTCTACACACGGATAACGCGAACATTCGCGACGTGGATCATCGCCGCGCGCACGGATCCCTCGGCCGTTGGCGTCGAGGAGAGAAAACAAAACACAACACGACGATGAATTGTCTCCCTAGTATCCGACGCGTCGCGCGTTGCCTTTTAAATCGCCATCCATCCACCGGGTGATCGAAGGGAACGATCGGAGGGAAAATTATGAACGAGACGCACGGTACGCCGGCGCGTATTAAACTGAGCGCCAATTCCACGCGCAGTCCTTTTCTAGTTTCTCCTGCCTCTGTCGGCTCTGTCTGCTGCGAGCGCATGCGATCCAATCGCATGACGGTCCGAGAGGGTCCCCGCGCTCGATATATCGGGTATTATTCACAAGAAGAGGAGAAAAACTGTTGTCTTCTCTCGCGGCATTTTGGCACGAGACACGCTTGATTCGAATTGAAAAATAAGCGAAAGTATTAAAAGTGTAAAGCATTAAAAATTGTACGTGTGAAAAAATCAAGAGGGAATTTTTGTCATGTAGTTTAAAATCGTTAAGTTTCTTTCTTTTGTTTCTTCCCCAATATTTTATAGATATAATAATTATGTTAACTATTTATAACAATTATGTCAAATGCAACTTTCATAAATTGCTCCAGAAAATTTTCAAAATCTTTTAAATCAGTAATGTTTAGGCGAGTGTAGATGTAGTGAAAATGACCAGCTGCAGAGGAGTAACAGCTGGGCTAACACCTGGATATATCTGCGGATTTACGAACGGCTTTCTCTCTGAATAGTTTAGAAATTATAAATCATAATAGTGAATTCAGAGAAAATTAAGTAAAAATTAAGTAAAAATTTAATAAAAATTAAGTATATTTTTTTTCTTGTAGAAAAAATATTTCATCATGTACTTTTTTTAGCTTACTTCTTATAAAAAGCTACAAAAGCTGTTAAAGACTTGGATTTTACAATTTTAAAAAATATATATTATAAAATTTGCTTGCCTTGTGATGTAAATATAATTGAATTGAATATTTATCTCGTAGAAGCTAGCAATATTTTGTCATAAGACTTTTTTATTTATGTTTTACAAAGTTATGAAACCTGCTAAAAAGTCGGATTTTGTATTTTGTAATTTAATCTTTAAAACATAATAAATAAGATTATCTGCATCTCGATTACTATGATATAAATATCAGAATAAAATGTTTGCCTTCTTTTCCCAAAAAATTGCTCGCGAATTGCAAACGATTCTTCTGATTACGAATACCGCAATTATATTGCTTCTTAATATTTTTTAACCGTAATTTGGTTGAACAGAAATTTGTCTTCGATAATATTTCCTGTATCTTCTACTGATTTTTAACATAATAATAATTATGTTATATAATTCGATATTTCTGATAAATTCTAAAATAATTATGTCCTTAATTATGTTCGTAATAAAATCAAGGAGATTAGTTGAATTAGAGCTGGATCGAAAATATAGGAAAATGAAGTAATAAAACTACTTTATTATAATTATAAAATAGTTGTTTTTAATGAACATTTAATAATTATTAACAAATATACACCTTTATGACATTTATCATTAGAATTAATAACAACGAATAAACACAATGTAAAATAACTATGAATGCTTTTCCGAGATACTGGACTTTAATTCCTCGGGTTGATTAGCTTTCGTTGTCTCCTTTGTCGAGTTTATATCTGAAATGGGAAGGATAGGTGATCGAAAATCCAAACATATCCTCTTTGAATTTCTTAGTATAATAGGAGATAGTTGGGGCGCCTCGCCGTATTGTTGGAGTTTTTCGAGTCGTTTCTTAATCGAAGGATTAGATGGGTTAAAACTCAAGCGGTTGTCCATTCCCAATTTCGGCGTCGCCAGCGGCGACGTATAGTCAACCAATTTTTTGTCGGCGCTTGACGTCGAACTGTACATTTTAATCGGAGTATTTTTACCCGCCGAGTAGCGAGTAGGCGTCGACTTCTTTTGCAATTCCACATTAAGCTCGAAAGTGCAGCTTTCAGCGTACTTAATTGGATCCTTAAAAGTTAAATTTAACACGTTTATAAATTGAGAAATTTTTATAAAAATAAAATAAAATAGGAATTGAATTTAACGGAGTACGTTTTACAAGCAAAAAATTAGGTCTGTTTAAAAAAACCTATAATTAAAAGATTAGAAAATTATTATATTAAAATTATAAATTATACAAAATATATGATAAAAAGCGGAGATAATATAGCGTACCGTGATTCGGTTTCGCAGATTTTCGAAGGATTCGTATAAATGATTTCGGCGAGGATTGAGCGTAAAAGTACTTCTATCCGTGCAATACGCTGCTGGGATATTCCATGAAGTGGCTCTCCGCCATTCTAAATTGCTGCAAGCTACGATAGATCCGACAGTAAGAATCTCTGTATAACCGTAACTGGGTATTCCTTGCCAAAATAATATTGAAAGGTACGAAGATTCGTTTGAACCTGCTTTACAATATGCCAAATGTACAGCATCAAAGTCTCTCATACCCTACAATGTTTCCATATAGAATATTATGTTAAGAATTGTAGATACAAAATGATGACTCAAATCAATAAAATTCCGAAACATCTCTATTACTTAATTGCTTAATATTATATCTCTTTGCAAACTATATATTATCCATTTTATTATAACATTCTTATATTTTGCAAACCGTTATTTTTTTAATTACCGTAGAAAATTTAGAAAATATTAAAACGTAACAACGGGGACCAATGAAAATTTTAACTTTATAGATAATTGAAGCTTTTTTTTTTGTTAATTTATGTAAAATTGTTCTTTAATCAATTGGACGTTTTAGCTTTGAGTTATTTTCAGCAATAAAAAAGACAATTAAAAGATAAAAATGTATATATCAAGAACATAACTAGAAAAATATTTATTTTCCTTGTTCTCTGAATGTTTGACCTTTTAATTTGTTACTGAAGATGATTCAAAGCAGAATCGAAACGTCCAACCAAGTAATTTGAATAAAGAACAAATAATTTGAATAAAGAACATTTTTACATAAATTCATTAGCGCGTTCAAACTTTAATTAGCCATCGTTTTCATATTTTTTTTTTTATAATTTCGAGAGTACTTTAGAATCTTATTCAAAAAATATGATAATACTTACATAAGGAGCAGGACCGACTGAACAGACAAGACCAACCGTATCAAACTCTCCATAAGGTGGAACGAACTCGGAATTTGCTATTTCGTCTAGCGATGTGCACACTCTAGCGGGATAAGACGCATCGCGCATCCTTCCCGGTTTAAAGATTGCAGACCGACGCGCGGTAAGTTGCAATTCGGTACCCCTGTTGAACAATTACGCTCGTAAAATCCAACATTATGCGCTATTACATCCGCGCAGCGATACAGTTATTCCTTTTTACGAGAATTCTACCTCTTTCCGGAAGCCACAATGTTGCAGAGCGAAACACACGCGCCTTCTTTCAGAGCATCGACAATCTCCTCGCTAGGCGACCAAACTGAAAGAATGGCATTCGCATTTTTATCACACACGCGAACTTTGAGCAACTGAGAAACCTGTCGCGGTCCCGGCAAGCTCTCGCGCAATTTTGACTGCATCTTCTGTTTGAATCGTTCCTCCTTCTGTCGTAATTCTTGCAGCAATTCATCATGTCGTTTCTTAGAGACGGATTCCTATTTATAACGAATACATTGACGGTTTCAAAGAGAATTTACAAATAAGATTAATCGAATCGCATATACCTCCGTAGACAAGTTTTCGTAATCTTCGCTCAGTTGAATTGCCATATCATCAGTTTCGCCAGAAAGTCCTTTTCCTTGAAAGTCCTCCGCTTGAGCATAAAACGACTCTATCTTGGACCAACATTGCTGCTCGTATTTATTTTGCGCTTTCTCTTCGCTTTTAGCGTTTCTGACAACTGTCATGGGAAGTAAGACATAAGAAAATTAGATCGCTAACTCTCCTTCTGGGACGAGTTAGATTTAAACGTGTCTTACTCGAATCTCCGGATGCAGTTTTCTCGTAATATAACATCGGATACATTCTAGCGACGACAATCGTCATTTTGCCGATTAAACCGCCGCTCGGACACACGTTACGTAACTTGATGGGTATCGGCCCCGAACGCGGCGCGTATCCTAATTTCGTGTCCCATCGTGCGCGCCTGGTTGAATTCGTGTGCAATTTTAAACACACGTCAGCCGGTGCCTAGACGATAAGAAATCAAACAACTAACTGGTTGCTTTTCGCTTCCAATTCCGATAAAAATCGACGCCTACCTCGAGTGGATAGAAACCTTGGTCGCAGTTGAGTAATTCTGCGCCGGACAACAGCAATTTCGTGCCCTCTCTTATTTTACCAGTTGATATATTCTTCACCATACCTATATCGATAGAGGCATTTGTACTGTACCAGCCATCGGTTAATTCTATTCTCCATTTCGAAACTCCTATACGCGGACTCTTCCCTATTTCCATACTTACGTTATTATTCTGTAAATTAAAATACGTGAAATACGTGCTATTTGTCAATGAAATTGATTCAATATGATTGATATATATTACTTCTATTATAGATGACACGCATAAAGTCATTCTCTTAGACGGAACGTCGTCCTTTTCCAAAATGCGTCTTATTGCCGGTCGCTGAGACCGGTCGATTTCTCGATCGTACCGATACTTTAATTGTGCCATAACGTATGAAGGAGTTAATGCCCTGAAGTATAAAAACCATATAAAATAATTGTGTAATCCTTTTCGTAACCTAGACGTCTCTACCCCGGCTTAGAAACTGTTTTACTAAAATAGTTTCGTTATATTATGCCGGTTCCAAGTGGCTTAGTTTAGCTTAGAGATGGTTCGCGTGCTGATTTCGTTATACAGGGTGGGTAACTAGAACGATTTTCAGAATGAAATAACAATATGAAATAGAACTTAAATATTAATTTCTTGTTATACAATAATAGGAAACAAAATGCTATGACTGCGTTCACACAAAACAGTTCAATAAGCTTCAGTGATTCTTTATTACAATTATACACTTATTGTTAGATCCAGCGAAAAAAAAGTTAAAAGCAAAAACTAATCACAGTAAAAATCAGTAAGAGCTCAACTACTTTTTATCTGCTAAATACATTCATTATTCAAATATACTCAAACGCATTCTATTTTCTACCGTTATAAAACAAGAAATTAATATTTAAGTTATATTTTATAATTAAAATAAAAATATTCATTATAATTTGTACTTTACTTCCGCACTGAAGAGGATTCAGAATCAAAACATTTACAATTAACTTGGATGATAAGAATTCTAATTGTTTGCAAATTATATCTTATCGCCTTATAAAGATATTATTTACACACTAATTCATATGGGTAATTTACTTATATTTGATGTTATATATTTCATTTTAAAAATCATCAAGTGATTCACCCTGTATTATACCTGGGTAATTTGACCGAACCGAACTTCATTCGGTCCATCGACGCTAATTTCCACACGATCCATCGGTAATGATTCTCGACCCAGCGTGCGGGAACGAGATTCGGATCTACACCCGGACTGGCAAGAAATGCACGGAGGAACTCCCAGATTCCCGTATATCCATTCTCATCCAGGATTAAACGTACACTGTCCTCCATCTCTATTCCGCGAACGTTTCTATGTGCCACGTCGTCCCCATAAAAGTCCGAGCAACGGAATTTGTATGTCGCGGCGGTCGCAGCGGTGATCTCCAGGATTCTCGGTGATATCCGTCGATCGATAAGCTCCTGATAGGAACACGGTATGGGCGGTGCGCCACCGCCGATCTGCCTCATCGACAAACGAGCGTTAGAATTAATCTGCTTATAACGGTACAGGTGACCCATTGATTGCTTCGATCCTTCCGATTGTGCTCGTCTCCTTTTCGCGGTGATTATCGCCTCCTGTTCTAACGCGGCTGCTAAGCGATCCTGTAAAACCTTCGTCGATTGATCAATAAAATCCATCATCATTTGAGTGTTGCCATACTCGCTCAATCCCGCATTATTGCCTTTTGCTTTTTCCTGCGTGACTTGCGTTGGTTCCTCCGTATTTAATTTATCGTCCTCAATCTTTCCACAAGTCGCGCTTCCTTGCACAACATTCTCTTGCAATGTTGCATTTTCATTATCTAACATCTTGTTATCAGCTCGCGATGCATTAGATTCATCCCTTTGATATCCTAAACTCTTTCGCTTCCTCAAGCTGGACTGCCTTCCTATAATAGGACTACCCGCTGTTTCTGATTCTGTTGATTCTATTGAGTCCGTTTTAGGCGATCCTGAGGTGGACTCTACAACAGAAGAGGCTTGCCTTTTTTTATCAGGATCTCGATTTTCGTCGTTGTTCGTCCTAATACTCGTATTATCAAAAAATAATTTTCTTCCTTGAAATTCGCTGCTGAGACGAGCCCTTTTCGTTTCGGACGTGTAATTCCTGCCCTGCGGTGTGCTCCCGTCTACATTAGTCTCGCTTAGTTTGCGCTTTTGCAACGATGCGCGCCCCAAGTCAGGATTACTTTCATCCAGGCAGTCGTTGGAGAATAATTCTCGTGCTGTTAATGCAGCATTGTTCGAAACCGGTACCTCTTGACCACTTGCAGTTTGCAATCCACCATATGGAATTGCCAAGTCGTGTTTTTTAATTTTTTCTTCATCGCGATCACTATTTTTAATAATATCCATTTCTAAAGAGCAATCTAATTCTGCAAATAATACTTTTGCTCTGGATAACGCTCGTTCTGAGATATCAATGTATGTTCCACCAGCGGTTTGAAATCCAATACTTGGAATTTTTATCTCTTGCATGTTTTCTATTTCGTTGATTTTATTAACTTTATTTGCAATTACTGGTTCCACTTGATCATCCAATTGTTTATCGAATATTTTTACTTTCGATATCTGTTCAGAAATACCAACAGCGCTACCAGGAGATTTAAATTTAATATTTGACATTTTTATCTCTAATCCTTTCGTTTCTTTATTATAAGCATTGGTTTCCTCTGCAACGACTACTTCTACTGTATCATCCAAATGTTCCGCGAACAATGTTCTTGCTTTGACCGGTGATTCTCCTAAGATAAATTTACCACTAGTTGCAGAAAATGATGGTAGGGTCTTAATTTTTATTGTTGTAGATTTGTTATCGGTAGATCTCTCATAATATTTTATTAATTCATCGTCATCAATATTGTGTGATTCATCCGCTAATAACGCTTTTGCTTTTAACAATGCTTTTTTTGAGATGTTAATAGGATTGCCACTGGCAGTTGATAATAAAATAGGAGTTTCATTGACTTCTTCACTAGAACTTTTACTTACAAGTGGTTTTTTACAATCTGCAGTGTACACATTGTCATAATTTTTCAATTGTTCTATAAGTGGTTTCGGTTTGGATAATGCTTCTCTCGCAATATTGACGGAAACATTATTAACGAATGAAGAGGATGGTAAATCATCCGTTAATAATGCTTTTGCTTTTAATAACGCTTTCTTCGATATGTTAATAGGATTGCCACTAGCAGTTGATAATAAAATAGGAGCTTCATTGACTTCTTCATTAGAACTTTTACTTACAAGTGGTTTTTTACAATCTGCAGTGTACACTTTGTCATAATTTTTCAATTGTTCTATGTTTCTAAGCGGTTTCGGTTTGGGTAACACTTCTTTCGCAATGTTGACGGAAACGTTATTAACGAATGAAGAGAATAATAAATGTCTATCTTTCTCTTCATTAGATTTATTTCTTTTAGTGGGTGGTTCACAATTCTTCGTCTGCATTTCATTCATATCAAAGGTGGATTCATCCATATCTGCGAATAGTCTCTTCGCTTTAAATAACGCTTGCTTTGATATATTAATTGAAGTACCACAAGCAGTAACAAACCCTATATTTTCATCCTCCTCAATGTTCCTTTCTTTGTCGATGTTCTGTTCATAGTTACATTGTGTGACAGTAGTCTCAATTGTTTTTTGATTGTTAAAAGTGTCCAAACATAACTCGTCTATTTTACTAAATGAGACATTGCTAAAGAACTCTTGCGTGGATGTGTTTAAATTATCAGGTACATCATTCGTAACATTTTTTGATTCCTCATCATTACATGTGTCTTGATTTTTACCGAAAACTTTTGGTTCGTCATCTTTAAGAACAGTCTCAAGAGAAGTAGATATTGCAGCATTTGTAGTGTCATCTTGTGCTACAGAATTAGCATCGTCAGAAATAATAGGTGTTTCTACTTGTACATTTGCAGTAGTATCCTCATTGTCAGTTACAGCCAATGGGTCTATAGATATAGAAGATCTAAATATACGACGCTTCGAACGTCTCCGCGACGCTTTAGAAGCAATAACAGGAGAATCAGAAATAATTTTTTCTACGCTTTTAACACTTGAAACATCGGGTGTACGCTGTTCACCTCTAGGTGTTTCTTCTGTCTGAAATATTAATGATAAACGGAACGTTTTACAATCGTCGTTTCGACAATAATTATACAGAAATTTAATTCTGATCAATTTAATAATAATGAAAAGTAATAAATTGTGGTGTTCAACAAAAAATACAGCTGTTATAAGATTCTTTAAAATGATAGATTTATACATTTAGATCTAATGAGGCTCTAAATGTATAATTAAGGATAAGTAGAACTAAGGGTAAGACTGATCACAGAACTTTATAACAGTTACGAAATTTTTCTGCTGAATGCCATCGTTAATTACTTATTTTGAGTATTAAAAGTAATGAATTATATTTTTAATACTCAAAATAAATAGTTGATTACTATCTTTCAGTATTAAAGTAAATCACTGTAAGTAACAAGTACATAAGCGTAACAAAGTTTATTAAAAAAAATGTATTACTAACTGTTGCGTTAATGGTTGATATCATATGAGGCTGAGCTTGTGGGGTCTCTAAGTCACTACTCCATTGTTCATTTATTTTATTTAGAAATGGCAACAGACTCAATGGTGTAGATGGAATTATGGCATCAGTTGGCATTCTGTCATTAACAATTTCACAAGTGACTAATAATGGATATTAAAATAATTTGTTTATCAAAAATATTATTGACAGACAATATAATTCAATAACTCTACTTACAATATATTTGTTCTTGCATTTTCATTACTATATTGTATACTAATCTCCGTTGTAATAAAATTTCAAACAACATAATGAAAAACTTCTAACAAAATAAAAATGTGTCATATTGAGATTATATAATCAAAAGTATTATTGATAGACAACATTATTCAATGACTTTATTTATTGCAATAAATTTGTTTCCGTGAACAATTTATCAAAAAGTATTATCGATAGACAATGTAATTCAATCACTTTACTTGTTTGCAATAGATTTGTTCTTGCATTATCATTACTATATTAGATGCTAATCTCCATCGTAACAAAACTTCAAAGTAAAATAAAAATGTCATATTGAGACTATCAAATCAGAAGTATTATTGATAGACATTATTATTGATGACTTTACTTATTGCAACAAATTTTTTCTTACAAACATCTTGTTTGACAGAAGTATTATCAATAAATAATATGGTTCAATGACATTACTTATTCGCAACAGATTTATTCTTGTTTTATCATTACTATGTTAAACGTTAATCTTCATCATAACAAAACTTTAAGGCAACAAAATAAAAATGTATCTTACATCATACTGGGACTGTAATCAAGTAACGATAAAGGTGTCTCAGACAGACTTAAAACTGAGGTATCCTGGCAGATGTTGGATCTATGTCTAATCTCCTTCTTTTGTTCATCATCTAAAAATTCGTCGTATAAAAAAAAAAAGAAAGAAAGAATGCCATTACTGCCATAATTCGAGGGACACGATCATTACCTGAGAACAATTCGTCAGAGTCATCTTCGGCATTGTCAGTCTCTGATAGATCCATGGTCGGGTTAACGTCGTTTGTTCTCACGTTGTATTTGTTTACCTATCCATTAATCTATCTACGCCGTATTCCATTCGTTTGTTGCAGAGGCTGTGGTTAAACGTTGGGCAAGTTAGCCGTGAGAGTAGCCGATGAAAACTAGATGAATCAGCAGTTGATCGATCGTTCGGTCCCCGCCAGTCCGATGACACACACGCAAATGCAAATATTGACAACTATTCGACTCTCTCACGTGGAAATATTTGTCTTTGTTTTGAATTTCCCTCATGTAACACGCGAACCTCTCGTATTGCACAACCATGCACAACGAAGGAAAAAAAAAACACGCAGTTAGGTGACGATTCTTGGCGCTGTACGCGGCAGCGAGGGAAAATAGCCGGCCGTCTTGAATGATAACCAAACTGCCATCTAACGATAGAGTAGTAGATTTTAATTTAATACTTGCTGGTGCAACTGATTTGAACTTTAATTTTACTTCGAAAAAAAACGGTTAATTGGAAATTAACCGAATTTAAAACGCTATTCGTTCTCAGGATCTAAACGCTCGGTGATTTTCAACCGACAATTGATTCGCTGGGTAAAGTATGTTAAACGTGATGTATTTAGACTTTGTAGGTTATAAAACGTCATATTGCACCTAAACATTAGGTTACAAATTATTTTCTTAATATTTGATACAGAGTAAGATATTAAACATTAAAAGCCACTGTCTACCAAAATTATATAATACTTTATTGTTTGATTCTCTTGGCAATTCTTAGATTATCACTCATGAAATATAATTACATCATGTCATTATTAAGATAGCTAAAGACTAACAACATTATTAACACTGTCAGCTAGCAATATTTTTCTAAGCTAATAGAATTATGATTTTAGAGCAAATTCCCATTCAATGTATCTTCTTTTTAAGCTTTGTTTCTGTCATTATAACTTGTCAATTATAGATGTGGTTCCATTAATATAAGATTTACTTTAACCTTGGTTTAATTTACTTCCTTTTTTTTATTCTAAAGCAGTTTCACCAGTAAAATTAATCTTGACTTAATTTATTTCTAATTTTTATAATTAAAAAAAAAAGAATAAATTGAACCAAGAATAAAGTTAATTTTACATTGATAGAACTAGGCCTTAGTATAACAAAAATGCAATAGGATTGGAGCATACCTTGCCATCATAATGTGAGAAAGAAAATTCTAATGCAGAATAAAAAACAGATCTATGACATTACAATGTAAGACTTACTATTTTATGTGATTTTCAATATTAGAAAAATAGCAGACTGTACTCAGCTGTTACTAAAAGTTTACTAGCATAATATACAATGTATAGTTTATAATATATGCTCTTGACAAGACTCTTTGGCTATCTGAATAGAAAACTTAAAAGTATTGTACTGTAGATTTTTTATGTATTTATAAATATACTGTATATTGCAAAAAGAAATAAGAATATAATATTTCTGAAGGCTTGAGTATGGAGCAGCTGCAGACAGCATTGACCGCTATCAAGGTGCTCCGTTCCAACGTTGGACAAGTGTTCGATTCCCTTGGAAATGGCTTACGGGCAGAGCATGGAGAGGAGAATAAAGAATCCAAGTATTTGTTTGAGTTACAGGAACTGTTGACCACTGTGAATGTTAATTTGAGGTAATTTGATAGCGTTTGAGATCAGGCTTTATATAGAATACCGTAAGGAACAAATTAATTTTTGGCGTTTTAAAACATTGCAGGGACGTAGAACAGGCGATAAGTAGTTTAAATCCTCCACCAGGTCCATTTAATTTAGCTAGCACGACTTACCTTAGTCAAGAGACTACACAAGAAAGACAAGCGTTGTATAGCACACTTGTTAACAGTTACAAATGGACAGATAAAATTCACGAATATAGTAACGTTGCTCAATCCTTGCTTAGTCAAAACTCACTAAAGAGATCTTACACAAGTTCAAGTAGAACAAAAAGAGGAAGATACCAAACCAGCAATCATAATGTACCTCAGACGTAAGCTATTGTGATTAATTCTCATAATTAATGATAACCGTTAAAGATTCTATAACGGAATCTGATCACGAGAAAATAGACTTTTGATTGATCATTATATATATCTTTCTCGTATATATTCTTTCTCTTGTTTTGACAAAATTGTTTGTGATTAGATTCTATTATAAAATCTTTAGGTAAAAATAACGTTGTAGATTTTAATCGGTTTTAAAATGTACAGGCAAGTTGACTCTATGATATCAACGTTTGATCGACTATTCAACGATATGACAGTATCCGTGTCTCGTCCGTTTGCATCGAATGCAGTGTTACATGTTACATTGGGACATGTCTTAAAAGCAGTAATAGCGTTTAAGGGATTGATGATTGAGCGGGTAGTAGTAAAGGGTTATGGTGAAACGATGGACCTATGGACGGAGTCTAGACATAAAGTCTTCCGTAAAGTAACGGAAAACGCGCATGCCGCGATGTTGCACTTCTATTCGCCTACGTTACCCGAGTTAGCAGTGCGATCATTTATGGTAATTAATAATTTATGGTAATTAATAATTTGTTAATAATTGTATACTTGTATATTGTAAAGTAAATATACGGAATAATATGATCATCATCAGTATAATCAACAGCAGTCTAATTGAAAATAATTTTGTTTATTTACTGACTGAGATCCAATTCGCGCTCACAAATTGTGAGCATTAATTTTGTCCACGTTTAACATTTAATAAACAAAGAAGAATTGATTCTTCTTAAGCTTTAAGACGATAATAAGCGGTCAATAGTATTAATGAAACGAATAACATAAGAGATTTATAACAAGAGCATGGCGTATTTGTTTTATTAATACTGTTGAAAATTAACAAGATTATTTTTAATTAGACTGCTGTCGACTAATGCTATTAATACATTATTTTTATCCATATACTAAATCTAGTTAGATACGATCTTATTATCCGTTAGTTAAGGATTCCAATGCGCGATATATACGATTGTTATCACGTTTTCTTTTGTTTTCAGACATGGTTTCATAGTTTAATCAATTTATTCAGCGAGCCGTGCAAACGCTGTGGCTTGTATTTGCACAGTGCACTTCCGCCGACTTGGAGAGACTTCCGAACTTTGGAGCCTTATCATCAGGAGTGCAAACCATAAGATACAAGTTTCTCGAAACTTGTGTTTTAAATAAGTATAAATCTTCGCAGGAACTTCGATAATGTACAGTAATAAAGCGTAATGACATTTGATACTTATTTTTCGTGAATGCATTTATTAATTGGAATATTGTATTGTATATATATTAAAATGATAGAATTGTGAATAAAATACTTTTCTCTATTTCAACATGTCGCGTGCTAATTAATCTCGCGATACTGTAATAATACTTCTATTTTTTTCATGTTTTTTTGTTAGGGAATGGTGACGAGGCAAGTAAAACATTTTCACAGAGAATGTAAGGGCTTTTATAAAAAGAATTCAATTACATAACACTTAATAAATGCAAATCGCACAAAATATCGCGCGTTCTGAGATAAGAGAAAAATTGTAAAGTATCAGACGGTATATTAATTCGAAACAACATACGTCGTATCACGCGGCACTGCCGATCGCGCTCAAGATAGAAAGCTGATTAAATGTACGACTAGATTTTTCGTTAGATCTGTTAATAGTGACATTTTGAATTCCAATGAACTTATAATATTACACAGTAAAAATAGACGCCCCTTTTTTTCCCATTGTAGAAGCGAGATGATGAAAGGAAAGTATAATCAAACTTGATTATCGTTCAGCGGAGAGAATTGATGTTTAGTGCTAACTTTTAAGATCGTAATATACAAATGAGCGAGCGCGTAAACGTTTTTTTTTCCTTGAAATAGCTCTGCGATCAATGTGTATTTTTTTTTATTCCTTGTTATCTATATCTACGTATGTATACACTCTTAGTGTCGTTATATGCTATTTAGTTTTACATAATGCTAATTAGTATCATATGTAAATATAATTACGTTGTATTATAATATACTTTTCACATAACTGTACACATTCACATCTTGGAATATTGGCGCTGTCCTAAGGGGCGCAAGTCGTTTGAGTGGCAGTGAACTTATTTTACAAATCGTTATTGTAATCACTTATTTTGTTGGACTGTTCAAAATTTCTCGTTTTATCTTACTTTTTTCTCTCTTTTGTTTCATTTTGTTGAAGACTAATATTGTAATGCTCAATGAGTTTTAATAATGTATCATTGACTCGAAACCACTGATGCGATCATTGCTTATCTTCTTATCAAAGTTGTGATGAGTGCGAAATACATTATTATAGGTCTTCGCGTTTAAAAAGTAGTCTTTATAGTATATGCATATATGTATATATGTATACGTTATTACAATCTTTTTAGAAACGAATTATTTGTTTATAGTACTATACGTAGGTCAATTACAGACAAGTGAATTCATTCAATTCTTTTCGCTGATAAGAAGGGCCTTTCCGCTGACGTTCTCTCGAAACGAAAGTAATGCAGTGCTACGTACGCGCGCAGACGGAAAGCGCCTTTCTCAACTTGCACATCTCGCATTGATTTTTATATATATTATGTATATAACGGCATACTGCATTTCGAGGGTAAAAATTGCCGCGCGTGTAAATGATATATTTGGTGCCAATGTGATCTGTCTTTTGTGAACACATATCGCAGCATGCCTTTTCTCGGTGAGATGGTGATTGAAAGAAGAGATTGCAAAACACAAATGGGTCGAATAGTTTTACGGCTATGAGAATACCGAACGCGCTCTCGAAATTTTGTTTATCATTTAACAGCTATAACACAAAGATTCGCGTCGGGTTCGAGGATCTTCGAGACTCGATTCAATCGATTCGAATTAATTGTCTTCTGGATATATGTTTGATACTCAAACAGAATAACATGTCACAATAATGTTAAAATGACGTTAATCGTGACTAATTGAAAAGTGACTTTTAATAATTATTTTGAAGACATCATTTTAATGTCATGATGACTTGTTCTACTTGAGTATCAGCTTGCGATAATTTCGAAATGGAAATAATAATGACGGTATATAATAAATTCACAGTCCACGACATAATTATCAGCCATCGCAGAAGTGAGAGAAGGAGAGAGAAAGTTTATATTCGTCTGTGTATCTCGGTGAAGTTCCAATTATATTAATTAGATTGAGTGTTTACGCCATGCTACTATCACCTAGTAGCTATAAATAATTTATATATATATATGTGTGCGTGCGTGCGTGCGTGTGTGTGTGTGTGTGTGTGTGTGTGTGTGTGTGTGTGTGTATACGCCTCTATCCTAGCTTTATCAATAATTAATATAGTATTCTGAATTCTCTGATAATACTCGTAATGCAAGGAGATCTACTTTATCGTTTTTTTTTTTTTTTCAGTTCAATATAGCTTTATTGCCTTTCTCACTGATTCTGTATGTTTTGGACAGCTTATAATTAAAAAACTTCGGTTTGCTCGTTCGATTGATATCATATAATGACGTTTTGCACAGATTCCGTCTAGATCTTGTTTTTTCTCATTCGACTAGTATCTCTATCCTAAATATTATATTGCATTTATGTCATGACATTCGAAACCGCAAGTTGAAACTTCTTTGAACGAAATCACCGGAGATTTATTCTGTAGAATTGAAATTCTGATTATCGAAATAAAAAAATCAAACCTTTCTTTGGCCTCTTTATTCCTTTTAACATTCACATTATTTATACTTGTGATTAGATAATCTTTTCTTTCAAACTAAAACTTAGCGACTAATACGAAATAAGAAGAAATTTTTATTTCGAATCCTGATAATTTTGTTCGAAAAATTTGTTTAACTATGTGAATGGAATTAAGACGAATAGAATGAAATAAGAAAGATTTGAAGAAATTTTTAGATCAATCTCCAATTTCAATTGGTGACTCGCAAGATAAAGATAGCACGTTTCTTTCGATTTTTGCAGGATAATCCGATGGATACATCGAGCTAACGCGAGGAATCTATTTATCATCATTATTAGCGTTCGAATAAATGGATCCATTTGTCACTATCGATAGTTGTGAAGCGAGAATAAGTCATCTTTCACTGTTCGCGGATCTATATCCGAAGGTCTACAGATTTACGAAACGTTTTCCAAGTAGAATATAGTCATAATTAAGCCATAATGATATAATGATATATCATCATGACGTCATTTATTACTTAAAAATGAACTTGTAAGTGACAAATAAGGTCATAATGAGAGCTTTTCAATAAAAGACATAGATGACACGGTGTGGCACGGTGATCGGCGCATCCTTGTTCATCAATGTTAAACAGAGATGGGATGATCATCGTGTCGCACAGTGCCGCTTGTTGGAAAGCTCCCGATGACGTCTTTATGATATTGAACTTCTGTGTTCTACTTGAGTTCGCACTGAATTCTCATATGCGGCGTGAAAGGCTGCGTTCAGCAAAAAAAAGCAGCTTTGCAATTGATATAAAATTTTTTAATATTCTCTAACATTTAACAGTGAATCTCATTCTGAAAATTGAGCTACTCTTTCTCAAGACTGGTTCAATTTTCATTCTTTGTAGTATATTGTATTTCACTCCAAAGATTTTAGAGAGTATGTATTAGTTCTTCCTTTTAGTTCCTCTAAATGGATAACTGAACCACATTAAAGAATCTTACAACAGTTGCAAAACTACTTTGTTTAAACATATACTATCAATGCAATGTGAAACGACAAAAGATAGAAGCCACATGCGGGATATGATCGCCATCGATTTCATTGGTTCATGCTATCGCGAAAGAGAGAGGGCTTCCCGAAAGAATCACGATGTTCGATCGATGACAGTATCTCCATCACGGTTTTCTTTTTTGGGATCTAGAACGGCTATGAGTCTGGTGGAGATATATGTCTGTCCTCGTTTTATCACTCATCGATAATGCTACTTTAGCGAGTAAACGAAGTACGCTATATATTTTCAGTTATATCGGAATTATCATACACTTGCTGTGTGGTTCAGCAACGTCTTTCAAGTAGAAGTATACAAGTATATACACACGTATGTACAGCACATAGGGAGGGATCGTCGTCTCCCTCGGAATATTCCGAAATATCGAATCGCCTGCACTTTTCCATTAAAAAGATTGATAATAGGGATGGAAGGAGAGGAAGAAAGATCAATGACGGAATAAGAAAAGGCATGCCTCTGCGCAGACTGGCTGCTGTTATTGATTTTCCCGATTCGGCCGAGGTGTCCGATATCCGTCGCGATAAAACGCATCGGCGATTGCGGTGTCGATTGCATATCGCAGATTCACACAGAAGTTGAAATTAAAATTCTAGATCAATTTTGAAGACCAATAAATTGAAAAAGAACCTTAAAAAAAGAGAAGTGAACTTCCAACGGAGCTATTTCCCACTTGTGTATTTTCGAGGAATAATATTTCCGCATTTAGAATTTTCTTAACCTTTCGTCGACCATGTGGAATTTTGCACCTTAATTCATACATATTTTTGAGCTTCAGTGCAGATTTTTATATTGTACCTTGGACTGTATAAAAATCTGAAACATTCTTCCATACTTATGAAAGTTTTAACAATGTATTTTTACTATCATAGAAAAATCGAATTGTATTTTACTTATTTTTTTACAAATTTAAGGACCGCCACACTGATATAGAAGATTATATAGAAAATTGAGTTTCAGTAAAATAAATTAATTTCTATATATCAATATACATATAGTGTAGCTTATATGGACAAAAGATGTCATAGGCACAATCAATAATGGCTTAGTAAGCAAGAAACATTTTGGAACATTTCATCAATATTGTATTTCAGAATATTGTAGCAATGTTGCAACGTGTTCGCCAATATTAGACAGAGATGGGATGATCACCCATTGCACAGTATCTTGTTGGAAAGCTCCCCCCACAACTCAAAAACTGTCAAAACTTATTAAAGATGTATTCGCTTTGGCGCCCATAAGCATCGTTTCATTCTTGTTATTAATTAAATATTAAACAAGAATAATTGATGCTTATAAGCACTGTAAGCGTTTACACGAAGGCAACCTTATGGCCGCAGCATAGACTCTTGCATAAAGCATAATGCATAATGCATAAGGGAATCAATCAATCGAAATTTTTCTTTTCTATAGAATGGGAGGAAAGGAAAGATTCTGATTAGTTGATTCGCTTATGCATTATGCATTATGTGTTTTCAAAAGTCTGTGCTGCGGCCTTTAGTCTTATGTCTATGACATCTTTTCATTGTTGTAATGCTTGCAATATTACTCTAATATTACTAGAACATTGTTATAATTTTATTCGAACAATCAGTACTGTACGGAATATATGCTACAGTATATGTAAACACAAACTCACTGGGACACAATTTTCTATTAATTAGTGCCTCTAACTATCAAAATTTACAATGAAAATGTATTTTCAAAGTCCAACTTGGCCGGACGGAGAGTTAATGCCGATTTCTTCGTTCGTTGATTTGAAGGACTCGGCTCATTGTCGAAATGCATTGCAGAAATATTTAACAAATAGTTAAGGAATCGACACCAGGCCGAAGCAGGAAAGTGTGCTGTAGTGTACCCTGCGTTTTATGAGATAAAATATGATTGATTGGTTCGTGAGTATATTGGCGATCGAGAGGCACCGTATGAGTTCAACGTGATCACGAACGTCGTCGAGATTACGGCTAATCGACAGCTAATTCCGATGTAATTTTCTTTATTTTTTTTTTGACATTAATTTAATGCAGTTGGTCGATGCCCAATTTGAGATCTTCGATACGAGAGATCGCTATACTTCGATCGTTAAACGCGCTGTTACATTCCGCGACTTGTAAAGGCAAGTTATTCCTTTTCCTGTCTTTCAGTTCCGGTGATTTCAATGAAAAAATCGCTGGCCTTCCCTCAAAGCGAACTTCTCGACAAAATAGGCAGATTAAGAGGCATCAGCAGAAATTGATTTTGATCCCTTTTAATTCCCCACTTTCACGAAGTACCCTTGAACGACAAATTTTCTTATCGGTTTAACGATTCTTCTTTAAACGTTCGAATCAAGCTCGTCATTCACTAAATTAATTGAGACCACTCCTTTCGCGAAACGAACGAATTCAGGGAACACTTTCGTCTCTCCGGCAATTAGCGTAAACATTCGCTCTCGATAATTCCGGGATCGAGCGCCGGAAATGACGAAAAGAAAATATCACAGTGTCTCGAGGGCAGCTCGTAATCTTTTTAAAGTCGTCGCGGATATTATGGCAGTCGCATTAGTACACCATTATCGTACGCCATTCGTCATCGTCGTCGTCGTCGTCGTTGTCGCGGAAGTAACAGCGCATGTTTCTAATAATTACACAACACGGTGCGATGAATCGTACAGAGGACAGTGTGATACAAAAACGACACGTAGTCCTGACATGAGTCCTAGAAAATTAATGATATAAAAGTGAAGATATATATAGATACACGTTTTCGCCTTTGCTCCGAATGAATGAAGGAGTTTTGCAACGACGGGGGATGAATTGGGACGAAGGACCGTCCTTTCTCCCTTCCCCCGTCGCTCGGGACGCCCTTTTCGGCGGGCGTCGATTCACGGTTTCGATATATCCTTCGATGTCGCACGAAGTCCCGAATGCACTCACGCAGTGCGTGAGATCGCGACGCGGCAATTCTCGTAATCATCACGTTCCCTTTTCCCAAGCATATACTCGTCTAGGCACAAATCACTTTCGCAACACGTCGGTTATTCTATCACGATCGCGCGTTCGTCCCATCGTCCTCGTTAACGTTACGCGCGGTGTCTTCTTCCGATTTCAAGAGGAAGACTCGATAACAATCTTCCGCTTTCACCAAGAGGATCATCTCGCATTTGCCATCGCATTCGTCGTCCTTGAGATTCACCCCGCCAAACGGCCGAGTGCCGATCTCAGCATCCCTCGTAGCATATTTATTTTTTATTCGAAACATTCCCATGCCGAATTATTTTATCGTCGCTAAGCACCGTCGAGATGAAGGCTCGATCGGGGATAATCTCGACTCGAGGAATAAGCGCAATACCGGAATATTTTTTTACGACGATCCTAATAATCATCCTATATATTGGAAACAACAGTTTTGCTGAATTCTCACATAGAAATTTAATACTGGTTAATTTAATGTCTGTTTTTTATTCCTGCACTCGAATTTTTTTTCTTGTTTTCGCCAAATATTAAATATAATACTACGTATTTCATTTCAAATTCTTAAAAGTTTACACTAATTCAGTTGTAGAAAACAGATTGCTGAAAGACTAATTATTCACTTATATTTTAAGTATTAAAAGTAGTTCAGTACTTTTAATGGTTTAATAAAAGAAGCAATTAATTATTGTCTTTCAGTAACAAATTGGCTAGTATTAGATTTCTGTAAGAAAAGTATCTAAAAATTTAGATGCAGATCAGAAAATTATTTAGTCTATCAAAATAATTATATAAGAGTTGATTTTTAAAACGTCAAAGTTTTTGCAGTACATAATTATTTTGATGGTTTAACAAAATTATTTCCAAATTTGTGTGTCTCTAATTAAATTTTTAAATACTTCAGCAAAATCGTTCTTTCTGTACGCGAAATCATTTGAATAATTATGTTGCTTAATAGTTATTAGTTACGAAACGATTAAGAAGAAGTTATGCCCAGCTAATATCATTGGAGAAAATATCGTGATGCCTCATTTATCCTATATAATGCTGAGGTATATATTTTCATAATATTCGTTCCCAGACAGCACACGATATTCTATGAACATCCTTAGAACATAAAAACGTTTCCTGAACGTCTTTAAGACGTTTCTTGAAGGTCTGTGCTGTATAGTGGTAATATTTTCCAACGGTAATTACCCCGATCGACCCCATGCTCTTCATTGAACTAATTCAGCTCTCAGAGAGACAGACAGACAGACAGACAGACAGACAGACAGACAGACAAACAAACAAACAGACAGACAGACAGACAGGCAGACAGATAAAGAGACGTGATCGACCAGCGGAGGAGAACACTCGTTGTCGACTCAATATCGCATCGCTTGCGAGTAATCATATTGATGGTCCAGCGGATGCTGCGCCGCGTGAGTCGCACTTGACCGCGTCGTTGTCGACGACGTACGAAACGGCGTCTTTCCAACGGCTCCTTTCCCCGTCCCGTTTCTCTTCTCACTGCTTCTCACTGCTTCTCACTGCTCGTTGTACATTACGCCACTCGCCGACGTCTCGAAGCTCTCGGTCGCGGTCCAGCCAAGACTGGTCGCGCGGCGCAAACTATGCCGCAGGAACGCCGCGCACGCCTTGCTGCTCTCGGTGATGATCTCGTAGAGCTGCGTCTCCAGGCTGAGGCTGCTGGTGGTGAGCAGCAACGGCAGCGGTATCGGCGCATTCATGATCACTAGGTTACCGATATTAAGAGGAGCTGTTTCCCGTTGTCAGACACCGCTGTTCGGAAAGCGTGGCGGGGGAAGCGGGGGCGGTGGTCTCTCCGGCTGAGCGGGAGCGACGGAAGAGCGCTCGGATCCAGCTGCAAACACAACTGTGGGGTGCACGTTAGTCTCACGATACGCGACTTCCTCATCTCGACGCGCGCGATACTGCCGCGTCGCGTACATATACGTTTATCTCGCCAACTACTTTTCCGGACACATCGCTAAAAGGTGATAGATAAGTGTATGTATCTCATAGGAGACGAGCAAGCAAGCTTCTCTACTGCTCTCGGCGGCTGCGCTCGGTCTTTCCTCGATCGAATTTTCACCGTGACAGATTGCGATACAAGAATCTTTCTTTATTCTCTCGATTAATGTGGACGGGTCGTCAGCGAAGAAATTTATTTCACCTTCGTGCTTTAGTAGTTATTCTCGAAAACGCGATCTTATGTAAAGAGCTCCTTCTTTATAGCCGCTATTCTTAATCTCAGAGCTAGTCTCTAATCCCATGCAATTTATAAGCGTATTTAAAAACTGGCCAAAAAGAAGGTTAGCAGCGTTAAAAATTATTTTGTTTCCAAAATACGATCAATATTTACGAGATAAATTTTCCGTATTTCTTATAAAATATTTTTGCTCATTGACTACGAATATTCTTTAATGGAGTTTTCAAGTGATAAAAAAAAATGATAAGATTGTCACACAGAAAAAGATTTTGCTGAAATATCTAAATTTCGGTAAATATAGATTTGAAAATAATTAGGATCATCAAAATAATTAGAAAACTCAAACAAAACTGCAAAACGTTTTGACATTCTAGCAATTAATTTGAGTGTCCTACATAATTATTTTAATAGTCCAACAAAATTATTTTCAGATCTGTGTCTAAATATAAATTTTTAGAATATTTCAGAAAAACCATTCCGTATGTAAAATAATATTATCGCTGTCTATTATGTGCTTAGAAATCCACGCGATTTGAGAATAGTATTAATTTGAGATTGTTAATTATTTATATTTTAATTTGAGAAAATACTCGTTACATTAATAAGAATATATTCGTGTCCCTCGGATTATCTTAGTTGTAATTGTTAATTCACGCGCGATTCGACTTAAGTGACTTGAGGTTTTCAAAGCCAAACGTCCGAAATTGTCACGAGAGATGAAATTACCTTTTGCTCCTACGCACTAGAGATTACATTCATGCGCGCATGCCCCTTACACCATTCATGCTGCGAAAATTGATTGTACAGCACCGTACTAAAATTAACAACAACGTCAAATATATGTATGTACATTGGCCTAAGAAGTTATTACATAACGAAACGAATCCTCGCTCCAAAATTCAGAGATGCTACACATCAGTATAATATGTGTCAGTGAGGAATATACATATATTCACATTGGCCTGCCTTCCTTTAAACTACTACAAAGGCCAGTGTCGATAGCGCATAATATACGATAATATAATATTCGTAGAAACGAAGCAGTACGTGAGTGTCTATCACTTTCTCGTTTCGTGTAATTACATAGCGTTAATTAAATCCAAAGTGTAGATACGATACAGGATGGAAAA
>NW_017259206.1:5682570-5691893 GCF_001594045.1 Atta colombica | reverse complement strand
ATATATATATATATATGTGTGTGTGTGTGTGTGTGTGTGTAGGAAGAGAGAGAGAGAGAGAGCGAGCTTATTATTCTGAAACATTTCACATATATACACAACGTTTATAATTACATTACAAACTATCGCGAGAAAGATATCGTCAAGAATTCGTTAGCGATAAAAGGCAGTATATTCTGAGATATTCGATTGTTCGATTCATGTGTAACATAAATTTGCTGTACAACTTGCTTCTGTGTCTGCATACGATGTGCGTGAATATATTGTCAGAAAAATAAGCTCTTCGAAACTGAAACTCCAGCGAGTCCATGTCATGAGAGTGCCTAACCCAAGCAATGTAAAACAAAAAGTAACTAAATTAGAATATATAGATATTAGATTAATGTCCAATGTAAATTATTATGCAAAATGAAGACGGAAATTCACGAATGTGAGCGAGAGAAAGATTTCGAATGTCGATGATCGATAGAAATAGATTCAGTCTAGATTTTTTGAAATTTAATTTTTCTCGCAAGCAGATGACAGCTTAAATGAAATAGATATCTGCACGAAACAAATGATTTTACTGAAATATCTAAAATTTAGACAGATACAAATCTGAAAATAATTTTGTTGGGCCATCAAAATTACGTAGAAAATTTAAGCATAATACTGCAAAAAGTTTCGACTTTATGAGAGAAAAATGTACTAAACAATAATAATTTTAATAATTTTAATATTTTTCCTCAATTGACTTAAAATATACTAAATTTTAATAAATATTTGTTTGAATAATATTAGATAAATATTTATTAAATGTAAACATATATTTATTTAGTAATATTTACTGTAAACATTTATTTATTTGTAAATAAATGCTGCAAATTAGTACTATTGAAAAAAGTATGTATTAAGATTAAGTAAACTTTTACTAAAACTTAATATTATTGAAGATTTACTATTGAAACTATCTATGTCAAACTCTATTAAATTTTTTTTTAATTTAGCAACCAATTTGAGCTTCCTACATAATTATTTTGATAGTTCTATAAAATTATTTTTAATTTGTATCTAACTAAATTTTTAAATACTTCATTCAATAAAATCTTTTTTTTTTTCATGTATTTGTGCAATTGTTCTAATGAATGAATGATGTTATAAGATTTCTGATCTCTCGGTACGGCACACGTTACACTGGTTGATCTACTTCGTTATATTTTCTTTCCTTGATTAGCTGTTGTAACGCGAAAAAGTGAATAAAATTTAAATAGTGTTCCCGCTATGACCGCTCGCGTGTGTCTTGTCGTAGCGTGAAGCGGCACAATGTATAGTTTGACTGTCGTATAACCAGCACTTTGACGCCTCTGCACTTTCTGAATTATACTGAAAGCAGAAAAGAAACGTTCGCAAATAAATTCAAAACAGATGTTCCACAATGAGACTACAAATCAGGAAAACTTACGAACATACATATATACGGCATTATGGCATGCAAGATGATGACACGTGGCAAACAATTCCTATACTTGATGATCGCATCGATTCGCACGATTAGCATTATCTCTTTTTAAATTTTCGTGACATAACGTTCAATTTTTTAGTGCTTTTACACGCACGCAAAGACATAGCGGAGATTTAATGGATGATTGATGAGGTGATCAGGCGTGAAACGAAATGATTAAAAAATAAATATAATGTGTGGTGTATACAAGAAATAAAAAATATGAATTATGAAAAACACTTTTTTACTTCAAAAGTGACAATCAAAAAATCGTGATTGAGTTATTATCATATGAATGAGTTAAATAAATATTACCCTCAATTGTACCCTCAATTGTTAAATAAACTAATTTAACTTCATTAAAAAAATCGTTAAAATCATCAAAACTCAAAAAGAATTATTTTTATAAAATCGTTACTAAAAAAACAGGTGGTTTACAAAAAATCATTAGACTCAGAAAAAGTAATTTCAAAAGAATTATTCGTTACAATTAACATTTAATTAAGAACATATACTTTTCGCCAATATTATTTGATTAATCAATAATTAAATTGAAAAACAGTTCTTCCCTTTTCTGGGAAACCTAATTTTTTTATTTTTTAGTTGTGTCACTTTTAAAGTAAGGGAGCAAAAATGTAAAAATCTAATGCGATGAAAAAGCTACTCTGAAAAGTTCGACTTCGAGTTTCACAGAGATCGATCAGCGCGTGTACGTCCCATGTGTAATTCCCATTCGACGAACGCATTCGCATAGAATCTCTCTCATCGATGAAAAAGAGATGATCCATCGACGGGACAAAGTTACGAGGAATCGTGCTCGCTTACTGAATCAAGAGCACCTGATCACCTCCAATCATCGCAACACTTAGAGAGAAAATGACAGTGGCTGCTTTCAGCAGAGAAAACTTATTACTGAGTGCTCAGTGATTCTTTAATATAATTGGTTCCTACATTTAGATTTAGCGAAGAACTAAAAGCAAGAAACAATTCTATTAACGATCAATCATTGAACGTATACTGCGATCAGTTTTCTTTGCTAAACGCAGCCAGTCTCGATCGCGATTTCGCTCCCGCGTTTAGAGAATTGTTTGTCTTTGGACAGAGATGACAGGGATTACAAATTATCGTGTTACAATGTATCGTGATTGATGCTGGTCAGGTTTTTTTCTTTAAAGCCTTACATGAATCAGGATGTGGCTTCTCCTCTGCCACCATCAGGGCTGCGCTCTCTGCTGGCGGTATGTGTCCCTCTAATGCATTCACACAGTTTAGCATGCTCCTGTAAAACATCACGCGACTTGTCCAGATTTCCACTTCTTCAAATCACATTTCTGTTGATTCTTACAATCTTTTTTTTTTTCCTTTCCTCTCCTCATTATACAAAATTCTTTTTTGGAGCACCGATTGATATGCACCGTGTCGCAACGTACACAAAATACACGATGAACTTGCGGCTTAATCTTATCATTCGCGTTCTTAATTTAATCGCTTTTATTTGGATCCAACGAATCACCAAATTTCGTGGAGCCAACTACACCATTATTCACGATTTCACTGAATGAATTTACAAAATGTTATTATATATTGCAATCAATGATCAGCTGAATTATTAAATATGATGATATATGATATTTTGAGCAATGATTGATGATCAAAAGTAAGAAAGATAAAATGGCTACATAAATGCAAAGAGAAACTTAAGAGATGCGAGATTTACGATGGGAAAATGTAGATTCGTCTTTATGTAGATCGAGCAATCTGAGATCGTTACACGCTGGGATAATAAATGCAAAAGATATCGCTCTGCGCTTCTCGGCGCTCCCAGCCCTACTGTCATTCCAGGTAATACTTTAGACGTTTATTCAGAGTCGATCCTAAATTGTTTGACGTTCCAGTCACGTAGAGTAAGCTAAATTCGCTTTTTCTCTCCGCTATGACCGCTATGATAACGATTATTCGTAAATCTACACAAAAAGAAGAATTTTCCTGAAAGATTTAAAACTTTGCTTAATATATTTGAAAATAATTTTGTTGAAGCACCAAAATAATTATGTTGGAAAAAATGATGAGCATACTGCAAAAGATTTTTATATTTCCAGCCACCAGTTTAAGTTTCTAACAAAATTATTTTGATAGTTCAATAAAATTATTTTGGTCCAACAAAAATTATTTTCAGATCTTTAACCGGCACAATTTTAGATCTTTCAGCAAAATCGTTCTCTCCATGCAACGGAGGAATGGATTCGGAGATCCGTGGATCTATTAAGGATTCACGGATCTTGAATCGAGTTATTCACGCGGTTCACACTCGATAATGCATATGTATACGTAACGATTCATTTCACAGTTTCTAATTCTTGTACTATTATACAGCGTTTCACTGGCCTGTGTAGTAGAAATTTACGTATATACTTACTAAGAATCAAACAATATATTCGGCAGCCTGTGTGGCAAGTAACACTTGGCGGAAATTCATCAGGAACAATCTCCTACCAAAAGGATCAAAGGGAATCCATCCGTAATTTCGACAAACGAAATGATACATACATATTTACACATCTTTCCATGTAGCAGATACGATTTTTCTCGTGGAGTCTTGCCGCACATCGACTTCGATTTCGCTTTGCGTTGCTACTCGAGAAATTAAATTCGATCCCGATGCGTCGCGCGTAAAATGTAACACGAATGGAAGGAGGAAACTCAATCCGGATAATTAAATAAAGAAACAGATTTATTTTACAGCATAAAACCATAACTTTTACGATCTTAATTCGGTGATGCCGAAATATTCATTAATATAATATTCGTTATAATATACTAACGAGCAGTCTCGAAGTTTTATAACGTGAATTACACAGTGCGTATCGATTAACAGTTTCACATTATAGTAAGTAGTGAGTACTTCTCGTGTCATCCGATATATAACAATGTATATTAAATCAATAACAGTCTTGTGGCTGAAGCGCCGGTCTACGATAATTTTTTTTATTTTTATTATTTTTATTTTTCAAGTTAACAGCCAATTCGATTGCTAATTAGAGCATTTAGATTTATAGTTTATCGGTAGCGTGGGTATGGTTGGCAGTGGTGGCGTCAGATAGGACGGTCTCCTTGCTAGAGTTAGTGGCGAGCTCCTCTTCCCTGTAAGATAACAACGTTACATGGCAATCGAGCCTCGAATCGTTTCAGTTTTGTCAGAGAAATCCTATTTATTTTCGCGTGAATCTACACGTGTTTCGCAAATCTGTTTTGCTAAGACGTGTATTAGATGCATCCTCTACACGGACGAATCAAAAGCAAACTCTTTTACCTCTCTATCATATCTTCGTCATATCTCGGACTGTCATAACCGAACTTTCTACTGATTGATATCTCTATAACGTATTGTACTATCCGATAGAATAGCAATCAGAATCAGTAATTGTGATGATAAAACGACACGCAAGATAAATGGTGTGTAACTTTGTCTATATCTACGACAAAGATCTTAATCGAGAGCATAACGTTATAAATAAGTTACTTATTTTAAATTTAATGTAAATTTAAAAATCAATGAACCGTTATATAAAAATATATTTTATAATGATTTTTCATAGATTAAATGATTTCTCAAACATTTACCGTCCCGAAACTTTTCCTTTATCACGATTGTTCTATATAGATTATTGTATCGATATCAAATAATATCTAACTGCGATTAACTACATCTCCCTTCCTCGCTTAGAGACAGAACTGTAGAAATAAAAGGAAAATCGAATGGCGCGCTAACACAAAAGTTAAGAATCAGAGATTGTAGAGATACAACTCAGCATAAACATTTGCTTTAACATTGTTACAAGCTGCAGAGCGATCATATTGTTAGTTTGTTACTCATTAAGCAAACAAATTTACAGGCGAATGAGTAAATTTATACCACACACTTAGTATTTATATCTTAAATTCTCCAACACCATGTCTTCCAAGCTTCCAAAAGCTTTTCTCCGTAACACACTGTGAGAAATGTTTGATATGAATAGTCATTTACTTTGTTGGATTATAACTTCCAAAAACTTTCTTACTTTTTAATTTAAAAATTGTGTTCTAACCAAAACTTGGTTGGAATAATCAAACAATTTTTTTAAATTAAAAGGTCAGAAATTACGCTAACTTCTTAATTTTTAATTAAAAAATTGTGTTGTTCTAATTAAAATTTAGTTAGATTAGCTAAATTTAATTAGAACAATAAAATTTTTAAATTAAAAAATAAGAAAGTTTTTGTAAGGCACATATCAACAAAGTAAATAGCGACTCGTACCAAATATTTCTCTCAGTGTAAATACAAACGTGTTTAAACGCGAGAAAAAAAGTTCACAAATGCACATTACCTTCAATCCAATATTAGTCACCATTCAACTAGAAACATTATACGCTGACGCGTTTTAATTAGTTTATCTCGAAAAAAACAGATCGAAGAAATTTCCGCTAAATCATAAGCGTAACCAGCTATCGACTTAGCTATCTTGATAAGATTTATTTCTGTCTGAATCGTTGATGAATGTTTCGGCAAAACCTTGATCAAAATAAAAGTAAAAGGAGAGAAACCGGAAAGAAACAAAAAAAATATGTCTTGTATACGAGTTTATCGAGAGCTGCACTGATTAAATAAAGGAAAACTTGATTTTCTCACCGCAGAAATTAATTAAATCCAGATCGCGTATAAATTATCATTTGCGATGTTAACACGACGAATATAAAACGATGCAAAGCGGCGGTCTGTGCCGCATTCGTTCTGTAAAATTAATTCTCCATATTCGACATAATTGATGGTACTCTGGTTCTTTCTCAAATATCTCTGGAGTTTTGCTGATTCGAAATAGCCTATATTTGCATCAAATAAGTATTTTTATAAAATCCTAAATATCTTTTCAAGAATTTATTGACATTTAAATTGATTTTAATATAAATAAAAAAAATGATGACTATTCTTTGTAGAGTAAAAAATATAAAGGTAATATTCCATGTTTTCGAACGCTCTCATTTTTCAATTGCCAGATCTCTTTGAGGAAGAGTCACAGCTCTACGAGCTGCATCGAAATTCCGAAAGCGGGTCATTAAGTTTACAGAAGCGTCCTACTCGCCGATCACAAACACGTTTGTGGCATCGTATCTCTTAAACACAACTCAGGAATCACTTTGGTACGCCAAACAAGTAACGTAAGCACTAACATGCAGTCGCACAGTACAGCGCCATAAACTCGTGCCAACTATCGACATAAAAACTGTTCCAAGACTCTGCCTGTCGCCGAAACATTTAACTGGGCATTGTATGTACGCTAAAAGGAGCATGCTGTAGAATACAAGGCTCCAGGAAGAATTCAAGTGATCGGGGCTGTTATGTATGTGATTTTAACCACGGGCGTCCGCGGAGGCAAAAGTTTCCCCATGTTTTCTAAATATACGAGCATGAAGTATGCAGAAGCGCGGATACGATCGAAGAGATTGTAAACATAGCAATTTATTCCGAGGTAAAAAAAAATAAGGTTCTCGAACGGCAGTGACAAAGTGTGGAATTATGCGGACACCATCGGGGTTAGCCGCGGGTACAAACGTATGCGCATTACATATATCGATTACATAATAGCCCTGACGAACTTTTAGAAACTGTGAAATGTATCTCCACAAAAGAAAAACGAATAATTTATATGGTAACAACTTATGTTCATGCAGCTATATGTATGTATATCTGATTATCTTTAGTCAGTCTGACTGATTACGCAATAAGACGGAGACTCGCATTAGCTGATAGTAAAGATATTTCGACATGCCAGGCCTTTTGGATTGAAGTCATGATAATCGCGTGGCCAGGTCAGGATTATTTTTTAAACAGTTTGTAATCGTATCTTGACGATTGCGTCGAAAACAATAATAAGCGAAAGAAGAAATAAGAGAAAATATTTCGATTTTTCTTCTGCCTCTCTTCTGTATTTTAATGCTTTCCAATAACTCGTAAAAGACGGTTTTTCAAACTAGCTTTTTGCAGAGAAAGGTATTTTACTTGTTCATTGAAGGATTACGGGTGTTTTGTTCAACGCATAAAAAATAATCCCTCTTTTCGATGTAACTAATGGTGTCTTTGGTCATTTATCTTCATGCAATTAAATAGTAATCGGTATGTTCGATATAATATATCTCGTAATAAAGCCACCACAATAACAGGAAATGTGTAGTAGCAGGACTCACCCATAAAGTCTGCTGTCCCGCAAGCTGCTCCTGCTCCGAATAACACAGAAAGCACAGTTACGATATATCGAACACAATTGTAGTCGTCGTAATAACGAAATACAGAAATTAACGAAAATTATCCAGAGAACCATGAAATAATCGATTTATTGAAATGATACATATACAATACGTTAAACAAATAGAATGTATCCATTTGGCCTTGAAAATATAACAATAAGATAGCAAAATCACCAACTCGCGACTCGAATCAATAACGTATATATAACTCGAAAGAAATCGCAATGCCATTAAGAAATGAAATAAATCGGCATTTTACATAACTGATGATTATTCTTTCTTATGTAATACAGAGCTGACACGTTTTTATGGTCCTCTCCCGGAAATCTAATAGAATATCTGATAAGAGGATCAACAGCGAGATAGCTGATTTATACGTCATTCGCAATGTTCCGCAAATGAGATGATAAAATTACGTTCTGTGGTGTTTACACTTTTCAGAAACTAATAACTTACGGTTATTTGCTTCATTTTTTTACACTTTTCTCGTACAATAATCTCGTTACATGATTCGCAATGTCGTGCACGTTATCACTTCTAGTTGCTATTCGATTAGTGTTGTGTCTTACTCGCAAGTATATGTAAAAATGTACGTACTTTTTCTTGCAACAGCTTAACGAAAAAAAGTTCGAAATATCGGGATTTGCAATAAAGGGAAACCAAGCAAGTGATGAAACTTTAAGGCGAAATTTACAGACTACTTTAGCTTGTACTTATAAATATGTACAAATAATGTTCCCGTATATATAAGTGAAACTTAATTTCCTCCCCCTAAAAAGAAACTTTATCACAGTTCAACTTCTGTTATTGCTTCAAATAAGCAGCGATGCATGCAAAAATGCGTAGCGTTAATAATAATAATTAATATACTATCCCGGGAGTAGAGTTATAATACAATAGAGAGAATATTACGAGATCGTATTAATAAATTATAAAATTCCTTCTTAAAGATTCGAGAAGTTCTTATTAAAAGTAACAAATGTATTCGTTATCGAATATATAAACGGACGGATGAACATTCGGACGGACGTAATAATTGTATATCAAGTACAGTACATAGAATAAGTTTATCTGAATCTCTTTAACTCTCCTTTTCTCGTGCAATTAATGGTTGATAAATTGTGCGGTTATTAGTTCGAAAATTATAAATTTCGATTTTCTCTTACTTAACTTTAAAACGCACCCAATATGAGTCGAGTCAAAAATAAACGGGATACAGATTGAGGGGAAGGGGGAGCTATCGCGGATTTAAACTATACATACGTATATACATGTATATATAGGTATACCAGAGACTTCCTTTTGAAAGAAATTAAAGAGCGGATGCAGAATATATATCCAACTAGGTATATAACATTTTGCTATTATGGTACGTACTGGGGAAGGTAATAATTTGCTTGTGTGCTGCATACCTGTCGTTACCATGCCTGAATAAAGCTAGAATCTCTTCGAATGTTTTATTCTTGGTCTCAGGAACCTTCTTGTAGGTGAAGATCCAGAAGATGGCTAGAAATGCACTGAACGGTAGGAACGTGTAGTTTTCAAGGCTACTCTGTAACACGCA
>NW_017259206.1:5676179-5682470 GCF_001594045.1 Atta colombica | reverse complement strand
TATATATATATATAAAATATAAATATACGTAATAGGATTATGTAATTATATAATCGTTACATTCCATCATATTAATTAATAACAATATTAATAAAACAATTACAACTGTAATATCCGTTAGCGTTTTCTTCCATCGAGTTTAATTATTTGCAATTATTCAATGACTCATATAATCATATGTCTCAATAATCGTTCAGTTATTTACCTCGCGAATAAAGGAAGTTTAAAAAGAATTGTTGTTTTACCTTCATGCTTGGAAAACCGATGCCAACCAAAAAATTAGCCATCCAATTGACGAGAACCGCGATGGACATGGCGGCAGGTCTAGGGCCTTGCGAAAACAGTTCCGCCGTGATCATCCAGGGTATAGAACCGGGCCCTACGGCGAAGAATACGACGAAGCACAAAGTCGACACTACCGAGATGTAGGACATCCAGTCAATCATTTCCTGCACATAGCCAAAGAACTCCTATCAGGCAGTAGAATTGTGTTCTTCTTTCCTGAGCAGCTGGAGGAGCCTCAGGAAAAAATAAAAATAAAAAAGTACGGCAGGCCAGGAACTCAATCGAAAAAATCGGATAACACATGTCGAATGCGTAATAATTTGTAATGCCGCATGCGGTGCGCAGCTCAACCCTGTGTAATGAAAGGCATTGGCATTGACAAAGTGATTGCGGCAAAGTATTTTGTATAACGACAGAGTGCCTTGTTATGTACAGTACAATCTCTCGTTAAGCGGTGAAGCACGGTACGCTGCTTTCCATGATGAGTGCCAGGATTTGCTTTGACCTCAATTAGAGTGATAATGCGATCAGTCGTACGCGAAACATCTATGTGCAGATGGTCTCGAATTGAATTTTTCTTAAATTTTTCTTAAATTTTTCAGAAAAAAAATTATATTATTAGAACACATATATAGCTGTATATTTTTTCTATAATTTTACGTATAAAAAACTGTGTTCTCACAATATTTTCATAAGAATATTATAAAATCCTCATAATAATAGGAACATGAGATGCGAATTTACACGACGGTTCTTGCAATTAGTGGTACAAGTTGTTACTAAAAAGCGAATTATTCTTTCTTGAATCCCGTAATGTGAAAGCATCGGTGCTAGACATTCAGCAGCTAAAGAACCGTTAATTTTGTACACAAAGGGTAACAATTGATTAGGGACTTCGCGAATAACATGTTAATTGTTGATGTATATGTGATATAGATATAGAGTGACAGGTTTGAGCCAAGTAGAGAACATAGGCTGATTAATAAACGGGAAGTAAATCTCCTCCAGACAGTCACGAAAGAGGTCATCAGTAGTGAAGGGGAGGAGGGAAGCGGGTTTCATCAAAAAGCAAAACTACTAGTAAGCCAGAGTAACGAAATGGCGTGCGATATACGATACATGTGACACTGCTTCACATTTTGTTCTCGCGCCTCTATCGATTAATTATCGATAATTATATTAATCGTGTTCAGCTAATAGAATTCAACAAAATAAAACTTATACTTAAGCAAAAAACCAAACCAAGACCAATAAATATAAGGGATAAATTTAGTAAAAAAAATAACGATATCAAATTTATTCAAAAATAATAACAATACAATAAATTAAATATGTTCATTTCTTTACTAGCCTTGATTTCATTTCATTTGCAGAATCGTTCAATGTTATAATAAAAATAATTGCTAAAAATATCTATTTAAAATATCAGAATTAAGAATTATTTCATTTTGTATTTAAAAATTATTTCGACAAGAAATTTATACACGTAAAGCACGTACGTGTCCATGTATCGAAATATAAAAATTTCTATATCGCAAATGAATGAAACGGCATGCGGGCAAAGGACGTGACTTATTGGCTACATGTGAATGGCGGGGAGAAATTAAAATGAGTCGATTCTTTGATGCAAATTCGTATAGATATAATGGTGATTCTCACTGTCGGTGCAGTGCCGCACTCCAGCTGTGAACAAAGTGTTAAGTACACCTTTCGCCAAGGTGCATAAAGTGCCAAAGCACAGATACATAGCTACAATTCACGATTTTGTGATGCCATTTTCCTGAATAAAGCACAGTTCTTAACAGTACGAAAAAGTATTAATAAATAAATCCGCCATTGTCAATAGAATCTCCAACTTCTATCATATTTTTTCAAGCAAGATAAATTATATATCTATGTAATTATTTAATATATAACGACATATATATTATTTTATTATTAAAATTTAAGTTACAAAAAAATCTTGTTTCTTCAGTTATTAACTTGAAAAGCCTAATCAAAGAATTCGACGCCAAAAAAATACGATTTAAAAAATTTTAGATTCCTATGATGAATTCCACTTGATATAAGTATACAAGTCATAATTTATCAATGAAAAATCGTATAATAAATATTGAAAAAATTCCAGTATCCATAATATTGAATTTTAGTATCTATTTTTAAACCAACGTTAATTGTCGCGTACGTAAGCAATAAGAAAATTCAATAGATTGCTTATTATAATCTATCATTAAAATAACAAGAATGATAAACAAGTTATAAAAACGCGATAAAATTCCAACTCACCTTTATGAGAAATGAAATTGTGATGAATATTGAAAAGATAAACATGCCACCAAGACCATACAAGTGCAACGTACGCCTTCCTGTCCTATCCATGAGTGGGATAGACACTAGCGTCATACAAACCATGATGGCACCTATGCCAATGGTTGCAAACTTGGCACTCTCATCCGTTAAACCAGAACTAGTGAACAGATTCGTGGAATAATAAAATACCTAGAACACGCAATAATTTTACGTCAGATTGCTCCAATTAATTAATCCAGATCGACTCACAATCAGTAACAAAAACGGGAGCAATTGAACAAAAATAGTTACTTACGGCATTGATACCCGAAAGCTGCTGCGAAAGTTGCATAACCACACCAATAACGAGAGGTGCTCTTAAAGTTGGACTGCATATAAGCTCTGTCATCGATATCGTGGACTCAGCTTGTTGAGCTCGTTCCTCCGCTCTCATCTCCTCAATATCTTCTTCTACTTGGTTACTGGCTCTCAACCTTCTCAAAGCTTTTCGAGCCTCTTCCTCCCACTGTTTAGTAATGAGCAAATATCTGAAATAATTTTTTTTTTCCATTAATAGACTGCGGCATCGCTTGTATATCAATTAATAAGAATGTAAAAAATCGTGGATGGTACTTTATTATCGTACAATCATTCAATCAAGTTCCTTGAAAAACATACTTAAAAACATCGGAGAAACAATTATAAATAATTTCAATTATAAATAATTTTATATTATTTTTCCGACACACACCTTGGAGATTCCGGGCATACTGGAAGCAGCAGTAGCTGTAGAATGGCAGGACAGATAGCTAGTCCTAAGAGAACGGGCCAACCCTCGTTTGTTCCAAGGATTTGCTCGATGCCCAGCACCTGGGAGACCAGGAGGCCCACCGTAACAGCGAGCTGGTTCACCGTGCCTAGGCCGCCTCTCAGGTTCAATGGCGCTATTTCCGATATGTACATGGGAACCAACGAGGTGTTTAAGCCACAATTGACACCGATGATAAACCGTCCAAAAAACAACATCTCGTATGACTCAGCAAGTTTCGTGAAACCCATCAGGCATGCCCCCACGATGCCCAGCACGTTGTTTAGCAGTAAGCCTCCCTTTCTGCATTCAAAGCAGAAGGTCAATATTAATTTCTGTCTTTTTCCGTTTTATGATTATTCGACATCCAAAGATTTTAACTTTCCAATCGAAATTTTTAATAAATACATTTAAGTGTAGCTTCGATATCACATCACAATCTTTTTAAAGAAATTTCAAAATTACACTTAAATGTATTTACTAAAAATTTCGATTGGAAAGATTAAATTGAAGAAGAAAACTCAATACGAATATTTCAATTTTATGAAAAAAAAAAAGATATAAGTTACAATTATAACTTATATCGTCTTTTTCTTTTATAATTATGCATGTTATGTATTATAATTTGGAGTATTGGCCTCTTGTTTAAATGATCCCACACTAATTATATTAAAATTTTCTATATAATTAGTGCGTCATCTTTTTGTGAAACTAATATGATATCGCTAAATCAGACACTGACCTGCCAAATCTGTTGGCAATTGTCCCTCCGCTGAAACCTCCCACCATACCACCGATCGCGAATATGCTTACGGCCACAGAATACAAAGTCTTAACAGAATCATCCGAAATGTCCTCCCCATACCTATCCTTGTATACATCTTTCATAAAATTCTCTATGTTCTGCAAACAGTTTGAATACATTATACGAGTGTTCGCTTATAAAATTATTTGAGACATAGAGACTTTATGTTGATGACGTACCACTTCAGGCGCATTAATCACTCCAGTGTTGTATCCAAACTGCAACATTCCTAATACGGCAGCTAGTATCGCGTATGACAGGAAAAGCGTCAGTCCCTAGAAAATACGCGGATGCATTTCGTATGAAATATAATTAATAATAACACACACATATATACCTCACGTAAGTAACATTTAGCACAACATGTGCGATATAAATAATAAGAAAGGAAATGCTAATGAGGTGCAGCGTAAATGTAAGATAAAATAAAAGTACAAAAACATATAAAATTATTCCACATAATTTTTATTAACAGCATCATGAAAATCATACATCGCTGAAGAAATAAAAAATCATAATTAAAAAAAAAACGCACACATACACGATCATTCATAGCATAGCAAGTTCTTAAAACATAACACAAATAGATAAAACGAAGAGAAGCAACATTGCCTAACGCCAGGAAGTCACCTGCTCCAACAGCCTAAGTTTCCGCCGATGGGAATGTTCTTCCAGTCGATTCACGTACTCTCGTAATTCCTCTATCTCTTCCTTGACCTGCTGTACCGTATCTAGTTCTTGCTGCGTGTCAAGAAAAAGAACACCTCAAGTACTTCCCTACGTACCAAATGCAATTTTTACATTATTGAAAGAGCGTTTTATCAATAATGTAAAAACGTGAAAAATTTATATTCTTGGACATCAAACTTTCTATTAATCTAACTGTATTCTTTCTCTTCTATCACGTCACGTACACATATTGATTTGCGACAATTTATCTACTCTTATATATTCCGCAATTTTAATATTGTTTTCCTCACTTTTAAATATAAAATCAAATCGGTCTCTCCAAATTTTTTATTATCAAAAAGAATGATGGACCTTATAGTAATTTTTCATCGTACTTTAATCTACACGTAGCAAAACGTGTTTATATTAATGTTAATATTAAACATCTAAAAAAATAATTAAACATCTAATTTAAAAGAAACGAACAAATATATTTTACTTTGAATAAAACTATCATAAATTTAACCCCTCTTCTGGAGTAAGATTCTCTTTCATGTTTTTTTTTTGTTTCGATATCGATGTTTAGTTTAATCATTGTTAGTTTAGATAAATGAATAAGAAAAAAATAGATGTAGGCATGTCAGCTAGAGTGTACCTTAATCGTGACCATATCCCGTTTCACCTCGCTGACCTCGCTCTGACAAGACTCTACGCTCTTCGTGAGCTCCTGCAACTGCGTGCGGATCTCGCAGAGAGCGACGGTGGTCTCCAGCTGGCGGTCACCCCGCTGCAGCTCGTCCAGCTTGGCACTCAGGTTCATACTCATAACGCTGACCTGTTTCTGCAGACTGTCCCCACACACATAATCCCCGCGTGAATCTCGTTGATTCATACGGGAGAGCGAATCGACATGTGTCGAGCACACTGATACTAGACGTTCAAGGCTAGAGCTATTGCCTAAGTCCCTAAGATAAGTTCCAACTACCTCCGCGCTTAACTGCCGAGCCTCTCCGCCTGCGAGATCGTTTAGCGCGGCGCGTTTTATGTGCATATGGTTTATCTGTTATCGCATATACTTGAAGTATGAGGATGCAGAGTTTTGCGACGTTGTGTAGAATGAAAAAGAAAATACGTTTCGACAGGTGCAAAGTGCGAAATATCTTTAACCTCCGAGAGCGCGAAAGCGCGGCGAGCCGGCGCTAGCTCGGCAGCCATCATGGGGAATGTTGGGTAGATGTTGTAATATAATAATACGTGAACGAGATATATACATATATATGAGTGTATATAAAAAATATATACATACATATATATATAAATAATTTTTTATAAATATACAATCGGCTCTCTCTCTACATAATATATATTTATGTAGTAAATATATGTCAAGTTGCAGAAAACAATAGCAGACAAAACATAAACGCCACTAAAAGCA
>NW_017259206.1:5674625-5676079 GCF_001594045.1 Atta colombica | reverse complement strand
TATATATATATATATATATGAATACAAATATTCTTCGCAGCTGTGCACATATTAGATGGAAGTTTGTGAATTCGCATGTGTGTAGATAGACATAAGTAGATACTAGTGCCTCAATATTTGCTGAAACGTCGGAACGATATTCTCCTCATCAATGAAAAGTCTATAGGATCTCGCGAACCTAACCATATCGCCTTTATATTGCTTTATGTATAATTATTTCTATGGCCATGATGCATGAATGTGCGAATGAATGAAAAATGACTGATATCTTGCACCCGCTTTGTGCGTAGAATATGTATCGTGAAGGATCATGAGACGACTTTCGACTCGGTGAATTGGCAAACTCATCAATCGATGTGCACAGCCAAGCAGAAAGGGTGTCTTAAGATGAGAATGTAATAGAATAGAGCGAGAGAAAGAGAGACCGAAAGTTTTTTTTTTCTAAAATATATGATGAGTGACAGGTGAATAGCAGAAATGAATGAGCATATGATTTGAAGGTGTGGATAGATGATACAGAAAGTAAAAGACGTAGGAAGAAGACAAAGGGGTTACGGGCAGATAGACATAGAGAGACAGAAATATGTACACTTATCAAGCAAAGGATTGCACCACTTCCCTAGTTGAATAAACAGGGAACAAAGATGGGTCTAAGAAAGGTGGAAGATCGAGGATAGAAGCATCCAAGAGTCCATTCGAGGAACGCATTCAAGAGTAAGTGCAGCTAGTGATCTATGCATCCAAAGATCGGGAGCTTAAGTAATATCGTGATACTTGATTGGAATTAATTGTTATTATTAAGAAGACGCATAACCAAAAGAAGTACAATTCTATTTTTGATATGTGTACATAAAGACAGAGACAATCCTCGTGGAAAAATATTATTGGATTAATGAAAAACCTATTGGAACAAATAGTGTACAATGGTGTACTCGATTTGAATGTTTTCCAATAATTTCCAATAGTTTTTTCGCAAGTCCAATAGTATTTTTCCGTAAGGGAAAGGAGAAAAAGAGCGGGGCAAAAACAGAGAGAGAAAGAGAGAGAGAGAGAGAGAGAGAGAGAGAGAGAGAGAGAGAGAGAGAGAGCAGTGATGATGTTGTCATGTACCTGGGAGGTAGGGAGACCATGGCTGTGTTCCGAAACTACAGTAGCCTCTATGCCTCCCCACTCACTCCTCTTGATTCAGTATTTCGTCTTATTCTCACAGAGATCTATTTGTTCTTTGCTTTGTTCACACGACATATGTACGTACGTTGGATTATCCACCAAATCCAATCAATTGACTCTGAACTGCTTGTTGTCAAGTGGTTGTCCACGGTAACGTATACGGCGGGAGGGGGTATAAGGCCCGACGACGCCCGCCCCTGCCTTCTCTCTTATCTCACTCTGTAAAACTTTACCTAGTTTGGAAACACAGTCGTGGTTCAGTCATAAAATCATGTCATAATGAT
>NW_017259206.1:5662944-5674525 GCF_001594045.1 Atta colombica | reverse complement strand
TATATATATATTTAAAAAAAAAGAAAAAAAAAGAAGACGGAGCCGTCACGTGTGAATGGAGAGACTTTTCACACATCATCATGCGACGCACCGCCAGCTTACTCACCCCTGCCTAGCTGCCCGCGTCCACAAGCGAGCTTGCACAATTCGAATGGCCCATCACTTTATGCGGAACGAACAGTCGGCAAAATAATTTACAAAAATCAGCATGATCTCATGAATGTGATAAAGAGAACGAGACACGCGCACAAATAAGTCACAGCGACGGCACATCGAGCGACAAAGTATAATAGTACTTAGCGTAGTCTTAGGAGGATCTACGACACGCGCAACCCTCGAGGGGCTGGAAGAGGATTCGTGTTCGTGACTAACAATTTGCGTTAACACAAAAGTGAGTGTGTCTTTTTTGGTTTGAGATATTTGGAAAGCACGTAAATTTTTCCAATGAACTTTGCAAATCGCATCTATTACATCAACGGATATTTCTTTTTTTTTTCCTTCTCATTTAGAACATTTTTTGTGATTACGTAGACAATTTCGTTGCAATCGCAATTCTTTTACCAATGGCACAACAGAATTTCATCGCGAGTCGCTTCGTTGAGAACTAATTGCCTGTGTCCCGGTATGTATGCCGTATATAAACCGGATATACCATTACCGGTGCTCCGGTCTTTACTCCTCGTTTCGAGCTCTAGCGAGTGCTATTGCGGGCTTATTTGTGCACCTGACATCGAAAGGGAGACATGATTTTCGAATGGAATGAGCAATCAGTGGTAAGCCTGCGAGCGCCGCAGCCAAAAAAATTAAGTAACAACGGTATATATCGATAGTGTCTAATCATCGACTTGTTATGAGACCGAAAAGTGTGTAGTATGTACAAGAATAAGTTTAAGAGTGAGTGTGATTTATGTATAAATGATGAATGGCATGGCACAAAGCCTTGCATTGCATTCTCGGATACATAGAAAATCTATATAAAATAATAAGCAGGGAAGACGTCCGTTTTTTCTTCTTTTTCTTTTTTTTTTACCTCCTCTTGTCTTTCTTTTTTTATGCTGGTCACGTGTTTGTCGTAAGATAAGGCACCGCCACTTAGGCCGGAATTACCTGGATGCATTTGCAACACAGTTAAGTTCTCGAGAAAATGATGTTTATGAAATGATACGGTCGTAAGGTCGTTTTCGTCAGTAGCAAAGCTTATATGAGATAAAATAAGTATTATCGATTCGGGGATGGCGAGGGGGGCGCACTTTAACACAGCGGACAAAAGAGAGCGAGGAGTGTCCCCTTGATTGGTATGCGAGTCTCGAGAGCTCATACACGCCGTTCTACCGGAGGTACTAGGCTAAGTTACTCGTAAGAGATTCAAAGGGCCAAGTCTCTCGTGACTGTTAACATTAGCACGATGGAGCTTCCATTATGCGAACCAATGGACGAGCGTGTTCAAATAACCGAATTCTGCACGATAACAAGAGAGGAATCTGAAGTATTAAGTAAAGGACAATATAATTAATTTACTTTCTTTACCTAAATTGCGCACAATTGCTGTAGCGTTTTTTCTGATTACACTAATTTACAAAATTTTATACAAGAGAGATTAAAGACCGTTTCTTAGATAATTTGTGACGCTGAATCCAAATTGAAATACTTCCGTTTGGTCCAATTTTTGAAGTATAAGAAGAGATATTTTTTCCAATATATACAGTAAAATTTATTGAAATTAGGAAATAAATAAAAAATGTTAAGCGTGTAATTTTGTTTTTAATATGATTCCAAAGTTGTGTTCCAAATTAATTTCACATATTAAGGTCATAGCAAACAAAAAATTAAGCAATAAAATGTAAATAATAAGCGAATTGATTGATAGTAAAGATCATAAGACCATAACGTAAGTAGTGACAAATTTAACATGTTAATTTCCTTACTGCTTATGCGGGATCGTAACGCTCGTAAAGTCTTAAGTCATAGAAAATTGACCAATCATAATCGATTATTCTTTTCATATTCGACTGTAATTGATTAATTTTCTACGACTTAAGATTTTACAACCGCTACGACTTATATTATAGACCTCGCATTACATCTTACTAATTAAATTTTTCTGTGTGTGTCGTGATCCTTACAATTAGAGTTCAGCAGTAATCGCCAAGTGTGTTTTTGTCCTAATATCATGTTTATCCATCATCATCAAATCCTGATGAAAACCAGTTCGCCTTGCTTATCACTTGTATTGTCCAAATTATTCGGAAAGAAATGCTATTTCTTAAAAATTGACATGCTATATCTTAAAAATAACATGCTATATCTTAGAATTTACATGCTATATCTTAAAAAATTCAATGAATTTTTTTGGCAATAGATTCGACTCAGCGGCCAAAAATACGTTTAAAATATTGTTTCCTCTTTTTGCACTAAAAATTATTCAAAATTTGTAAACTAGTGTTATTATAACGCATACAACTTTTTTATAATTTTATTTGATAAGAATGCGACAAGATATCCGATGGAAATTTAAAAATATGGAGCTGTAACTGCAATTAAAAGAACAATATTAGAAATAAAACAGATCGAGAATAAATCACCTGAGAGCTGAATGTTCGAATAATGGTGACTCTATCATGCCACGTGAGATTTAGGCGATAGGTATAGAGACTAGAAAAAGAAAACTTTCTACGCTTCACTCGTCATGAAAAGAGTAAAGTATGATTTCTATACAAGACCCTAAAAAGAGGTCACTACTAATGTGAAAGTCAATACAGAATTCTAAAGGCTAGACTATGTTAGAACAATATTTTAAATAGAAATTCTTGAACATTCGCTCGCAACATTCGCGGCGTTAATCCTCCACGACCGCCATTTCCGAAGAAAAGAGATTTTCGTGCAAACTGAAAGTTCAATTCCCTTAATATTGCATGTTATTTCTGGATCGCCGTGTCCGGTCGTAGAAGCTTAACGTTTCAACTGGCACGAACAATGCGAATACTGATAAGCTTTAAACCACTTGAATATGATTTTTAATAATCATGAAGGGATATTTTTGCAAGAGTCGCGAATAGTTTGCAACGTTGTAGTCGCTGAGAGAAGTTGACGAAATTTGCGATGGCACAGGTCCTTCGCAAACTTCTGTCGGCACTGCCCAACGTCCAACAATCCAGATAATTCTTAGAGACATCGGTGGCGACGCCAATTGTCCTTGGATAATATAATTCGTGTTTTAATATCGAGTTGTTACAAAACCTCGTTGATTTCTTGATAATGATTACATGAGCTCGGAATTCAACGATAATAAATTATTTTACAAATAATTATTCTTTGATAACATAAGAAATTTTCTTTATAATTGTAACAGAAAAGCAATGTAATAATACAATTGAATTGTGTCATAAATTTATAAATTATCTCGTTTCTCACAAAAAGAGAGAGAAGAAAATATAACCGTAATTATCGTTCCGTTTCAATGGCTCGTGTCTCTCTTATCAAGAGATCAACAAAACTTAGAACAACGATTCTTCTTCCTGCTGGCGTAGTGTAGTTACGGAAGTTGTCTCGATAACGCGATAACTGATGATTCAGAGTGGTGTACACCGACAACTGGAGGGAGAGAGGGTGAGGATACTCGATGGTAGTGTACCTCTTCGCGTCTCAGGAACGTACCTTACGAGCAACTCCCGTAGAGTGGCTTCATCGTCCTCCTGTACCTCTTCCTGCGTCTCATTACTGTACGAGCCGCGGCTAGGGTGATGATGGCGGTGCTGCCTGCCGGTCGTCCTGCCGCCGGGGGGATACTGGCCGTGCAGCCCGTGATGATGGTGATGGTAATGCGCCGCTGAGGCGTTCGTGCTGGCTGAATGCAAATACCGGGCGACGGTGTTGGTTGCGCTGGGTCGCCCCCTGGTCAGCTTGTGGCCGGCAGCCGCAGGAGGCGGCAGTATGGCGCCTGTACCGGGCTCCACGTGACTTCTGCGCGCGGCATAGCGCGCCTCCTCCTCCACCCTGACGACGACAACGTCCCGCTGACGCGGCGCCCGATCCGTTGGTCGCCGATCGGCCGATCCACTGCGCGATCTCGCGCCGCCGTCGGTCCTGCTACGGGGGATGGTACCGCTCCTGGCGATGATCTCCTCCCGGCCCGAATCAATCCAGAAGTCGCTATCTCCAACCTGTACCCCGAAATCGAGGCTCCTCCTGCTGCCGCCGATATTCTCCTCCTCCTCCTCCAGCTGTTCCTCTTCCTCCACCCCCTGCTGCCCAACGGCGGCACCAGCCGGCCGGTCCGTATCCTGGGACCGGCCCGGGATCTCCTCGTAGAGACACTCCGAATCCTGATCCGTCGACACTGTCGCGCTCTGCCACAACTGGTTTATTGGCTTGAAGCCGCGTGAATCGGCCATCGTTCAAGCTGCGATGGAACCAAAGAGATGGAACCCGATGACAGAGTGGCTCTCTTTCCTCTCTTTACCGTTCTCGTTTTCGCTTGTACCGCCCGGTGCGATAATTAACGATTTTATATACAGTGCCGGTGGCGACTCTTTTGTGACTCGCAACGGTCGCTTGTCTGCGATTATTCAAAATTATAATACAGACTTTTACAGAGCCAACAAAACGCGCGATACAGCAAAAAAGTATCATGTATCCGCGGTAGCATTGATCTGCACGTATTTGTAGCGCGCTGTAAAGAGCAATGTGATACGAAATATCTCGATGATAGCGATACCTCGCTAATTGGCAAAATGTCGAGTCCAGTCGGCGTTGCTGCTCTCCTCAAAATTAAATCTCGCAGAGCACATCTGTAACGCATCCGGTGGGCACGCGCGTATTAATTAATAAAAGATATTTCAGGAGATATGTGCACCCGTGGCAACGGTCGTCTGCGACACCAGACGACGCCAAGAAATAATTCACGGAGAATTTACGCGCGGCAATGCGCATATACAAAATATGCAGCAGCACGTGTTGCTATATTGCTGCTGTTGCTGCTGTTGCTGTTGCCTGCGAGTAACTTTCGCTCGCGTTACTAATAATATGAGACATCGAGTGAAGTAAAGGATTGAAATGATACCCCGTTTGCCTTCCAAAGTACGATCCCGACGGAGCGGAAGTTGTCCCCCGTGTCCGTAGGGATGTAGACGCAAACAAAACTAAACTCATCACATTCGGACGGCCACTAAATGACTTGCAGTGACGAGGAAACGGGAGCCACGAACGGTTGTCGCCTACAGGAGAATCACAAACGAGGCGACCACCGTTCTAAGAATGCAATTAACTTGAATGTATGTAAACGCTTCGATTTTCTAGACGCGTCCGTTGCACTTCGCGCAATATCGAATAGTACTCTCGAGTGTTTTGAGAGGAAAAAGGCGATATTTTTACATGGAAAGAATGGTTTTGCTGAAGAATCTGAAAATTTAATTAGATACAGATCTAAAAATAATTTTGTTGGATCATCAAAATAATGATGAAAAACGTTTAAATGTCGATGATAATGTTGCAAAAAGTTTCAACATTCTAGCAAATTTGAACGCTCTATATATTATTTTGATGATCCAAATAAAATAATTATTTTCATAATTTAACATAATTATTTTCAAATCTATATTTAGCTAAATTTTTAGAGAATTTAAAGCAAAACCTTTTTTTTCGTATACGAATAACAGTATACGCAGTCATTGCGAATAAATAAAGATTCTTAATTCCGCAATATATTTCGTAGATGATTTGGATTCAAAGATATATGGAAACATTTCAGCGAAAGGTGAAAAAACGATTTTTCTGAAATATATAAAATATATAAAAGTTAGGCCAGATATTGGATAAAAGTAATTATATTGAATCATCAAAATAATTTGTGGGACGCTGAAGTATGATAATGAAAAAGGAGATTATGGAATAGATGGGGAATTATGAAATACCACGATATTTTGTATAGTTTGTGGCATTCTTGGAACCCGACCATCAAAATTACTTCTTCACAATCTGCTTAGACGTTATAATAGGCCACTCGTAAATATTTATTGCATTACCATAAAAGCTGCATTTCAGTTTTGCAAGAAGGGACGGTTTTCCTAAAATATTTTAAAATTTAGCTAGATATAAATCTGAAAACAATTCTGTTGAACCATATTAAAATAATTATGTAGGAAACTCAAGTAATGCTGCATGATAAGCAATGCCGCAAAAGATTTTCATATTCTAACAATTAGTTTAAATTACATAAATATTTTGATAGACCAACAAAATTATTTTCAGATCTGTGTCTAGCTAAATTTTTAGATACTTCAGCAAAACTTGTTTTTTCCGTATAGTAAACAATTTTAGAAATACAGTGTACATACTTTTTATATAATTTTGAGAAGTATGTTATTAATTTTGTAATTTCAAATTAGCTTATTAGAAATTCTTTGAATGTAGCTTTCAAATATAATTCAACTTATTTTGGTAACAAAATGTGTTAATGTATCCGACGTATAAAGTTATACTATATATTAGTTGGTGGGATTCCATTATATCTCTTCTCCATAATTACAACTTTTTTTTCTCTTCAGTTTTTTGTGAATTATGTTTGTTCTGTATATACTTCTAAGAACTTCTATCTATAGTCTATAATATATATCATATTCTATGATTAACAAACGTATATCAAAAATAATTACGTTATGAATATCTATTAAGTTATTTCAATAAAATAACACGGTGTTTCATAACTTTCTCCCATCTTAATTCTGCAAAAAATTTTGACATTTAAGTAACAAGTAAATTTTGACGTTCTAATTACATTTTTAGTAAAATTCTAATAAATTTGAGTGTCCAATATAATTATTTCGATAATTCAACATAATTATATTTTCAAATCTCCATCCTAACTAAACTTATAATACTTTAGCAAAATCATTTTTTTTGTGCAAGGATCGCCGCGGAGATTGAAGTCCATATATTATGAGGTCCACTTTACAAAGACTCTCAGACGCAGACAGAGCTTCATATTTAAAGAGAACAAATTACGAACTTAGTGCCTCCAACTCGCATTCTAAAACTTTCACATAATGATTCAACCGTCAGTCTTTTTCATGACATTACGAAAATGAGCTCTATATGTACGCTCTGTATGAACACATAGCGTGTTACATACGAAATATACGTAAGATCTCGTAGATTCTCGTAGATTTCCACGTGTAGAACCATTTTACTCGTAATGACCGACGTATTGTATTCGCAACACGGAGCTTTCTCTCTCTCCGAAACAGACCATCTATCATAAATGAAGAAATACAAACTCACCTTAAAGAATTCGCAAGCCATTGTGCCTGGCGATGATATATCACGACACGACTCGTTTCGTCTCGCACCTGCTTCTCGCCCCGCTCTCGACGAAAAAAAAACTCGTGGATTCGATCTATCAGCTATCGAGAGATCGCTTCGCGATGACGGAAGGGAACAGTGAAATAAGGGGGTAAGGAAAAAGGGGATGTAGACACGCGAGCGTGAATGTGAAACGGCGAGTTACGATGAAAATATTTTCCACCGAGGATACGGAGCACCAACGTATCACGTCTTCAGAGAAACTTCCCTTTTCCTTCGATCGATTGAACTGGTATTCAGTACAAGACGAGTTCTAGGAACCTGCAACAAGCGAGCAAATTGTTAGCCTCACTGTGTCAAGATTGTTTCCTAGAGTATCTCATTGATTAAATTCGATCAATTAAATCGATCAATTAAAATATGATAACGAAATCCGATATATTAGCTCGTTTATTAGCTCGTCGGTTTGTAACACAATTATCGGTATAGATTACCAGTACAGAACACATTGTCAGTATAGAATATTTTGTATTTGTTAAAATTTTTTTGTAAAAATTTTTGTGTTGAATTTGTAATATATAATATGTTCCGAATAATTTAACATAATATGATTGTGTTATTTGAATATTTTGTATTAAATTAATGTTCAATATTTCTTAGTGCTAAAATAATTTTTATCTTTATTATACATAAATTATAATTTCGATAAACATTTCAATCCACAATTCTGAGTCATCTTCAGTATACATAAAGCTTTATTCAATTCACAAGTTACATATCCTTACAGAAATAGCTTTAAGATTGTTAACAAATTGAATTCCTTATATCGTCAAATGTAGGAATCCCGTCAAGTTTAGTAAATGAATCGACATATCTTTTTCACAAAAAAAAAAACAATGTGTACTAATGATAATAATGTAATAAATTCACAAAGAATATGCAAGGAACGAAAATTTATATAAGTCGAACATCACATGATATAATTGTATTATGTTGTATGCGATAATTATTTATGCGAGAAGGCGACATTTAAAAATAGCAGTTCAATTTAATTAACTTATTGGTTTCAAAATGGAAAAGAGAAAAATTGATGTGTTTATTCTTAGTAACGCGATAATGAAAAGAACGATAGCGCCGCTTCTATGGTACATTAGGACATCGGAATGAGATGGAAATCATTATCTAAAGAATTTTCAGTTGAACCATTAGCTGAAACCATGCTTAACTGCACTTAACGTATTCCATAGCTTATTCTATACTTTAGAAATGACATAAAATCAAAATGAATCGAGTAACATTTACGAAAATAACAGCTTCAGGTGCTCGCAGCACTGTCTTGATGATATATAATAATAATTTCATTCAGAAATATTTGTGTGAGTTTCGTATAAAGTTATACATATTACATGAAACAAAGGAGAAAGAACACGACTTCGTTCTTTGCTGAAAGCTGCACAAACTTATATTTCCAGATAGAAAATTACTATCCGTTTTTGACGAATTCGCGATTTCGTACACAATTCAATATGGGATCTACAATTTAACGTCGATTCTGACCGACGAAGTTTTTGTTTGGAGAAGTGTGTTCTTGGCAAGGATACTCTCGGATTGCTGCTTCTTTCCAAGAGGAGAACGAGTGTATGAAAATATTTTACCGGAAATGTGATCTCTAGTACAGCAGACCAGTGCGCTATTCTGCTACACTCGCTCTTATAATCTCTAATCATCAATAGCTCTACAAAAATCGGTGTAAATTTAACATCACGCGATTTTTATATAATTCTCATCGGGTTGATGTTAATATTAACACTGGATTTGAATGTATAATCCCTCGTGTTTATATTAACACCATCGTGATGAGGATTTAAAATCCATGAGATTAAATTCATTACGTTAGTATTAACAGTATTAATTACGTTAGTATTAACAGTATTAATATTAACACCACACTGCTGAAAAATTTATGAATTTAACATATTTCATGTGTCACAAACAGCTCACTCAAATTTTTGTGTTAATTTCACAAGATGAATATGTTAAAAAGTAACATAAATGTTACGCAAAAGAAATTATCATAAAAAAGGTAATATTGACATACAATTTATAAGCAAATTATGGAAGCATATTTTTTCAATATAATGAACATTTTTGATATAATTAAATTAACATGTGTTTTTATATTATTTATTCGGACTGATGCACTGTAAAAAATAATGTGTTTTATTGTTGTCTTTTATTCTTGATCTCATGTTTTAAATACTTAAAGAGGTTTTAATTTTAAACTCTTTCAATAGACAAAACACTACGTGTTCAGATTTAAAACGCATAGTGTTTTAAATTCAAATACGTAGGGTTTTGTCTATTAAAAAAGTCCAAAACTAAAACATCTTTAAATATTTAAAAATGGAGACAAAAATAAAATATTTTAATATCTTAAAATTAAACTTTCTTTTTTCAGTGTGTTCATAAAATATGTCATTTTGATTCTAAGAAATATCAATTGAATATCAATTTAATAAAAATCTTTAAATAATATAATCACAGTATGTTAAATTAACACTCGAATATGTTAAAAATTCAATATAAAATTTTAACAAAGATCGATATGAATAGATCGATCTTTATTTTCAATAGAAAAATAAAATATAAAATGTTTTTTTACTGTGCAACATAATGAAAATTATATAAGACACCGTATGATTAAATTTTTATATCGATATTTTTTAGAGTGTAGAACCTTCTTTTATAATTAATATATTTTATCCACATATCGTAAATTTTAAATCCCAAAAAATTCGAATTAGATTATTATGAGGTCTAAAAATTTTGGAAGTAATTGAAAATAATTATTCCAGAAGTCATTGTTAACCTATGATGTAGATCAGGAATATGAGATTCGAAACGTTTTATTGCTCGTCTCTCGGTGTCAAATCAAAGCTTCGAAATGTATCAACGTTCGACTTAGTTGGATCACATCTCTTGTTCTCGCTGAGAATTGAATATTGTACCGTATGTCACTTTAAGCTTTAATAAAGCCATGAATAACCGAATCGGATAAACAGGTCAATGCAATTTTTGAAGAATGTAAAATTCATGCACGGCGATCCGTTAAAGTATTTTTTTTTAATCCGTCAAGCAATGTCCAACGTGAATGAATAACAAAATAGTTGTTGAAAAGACAATCCATTGTGTGAAAATTTTCCCACGATAAAAACTACAATTTACTCACTGATCAAAGTTTATTTAACCGTATAAAGCTTTCGTAATCAAACGATTTTACGGAGAACAATCAGAGAAAACAATAAACATGTTTCAATTGGTGGTATGAAATACAGAGATTTCTCTTTCTCAGTGTTTTTGTAATTAGTTATTTTGACATAAATTAATAATATTTTTTGACATAAATTAACTGTGCAATATAATCTCGATAGGAAAATAACATGATAAAAGTATCTTCACTAAGGTAATATTTTTCGCAACAAATTCTTTGCAAATTCTTTGATTTAAAATACTTATTAGCATTATTTAATTAATCAATTTGTGACATTTTATTTATAACTCCACTTTATGATTGTGTTTCCAACAAATCGAATTGACGCAGATTATAAAATATATTTAAACTGAAAAAGATATTTTTAAAAATTTGCATACAAATATTATTAAACAGCAGGAGATCCACTTTAAATATTAAATACTTTGTCTTAATTGTATTAAATATTTATCATTCCATTATTCTACATATTATTATAAAAATAATTGTACAACTAATCATCAAAAATAATCATACATTATTAGAAATATCAAAGGAGCAATAGCAACCTAACCTTCTAAATTAAATACTTTATTATTTTTAACGTCTATGTGTGTCAAAATATAAATTAATTAATTTCTGTGATTAATTCAAAATAAACATATTAATGTCTATATTAACATCTATTTTAACGCACTTAGTAAATAAATTAATAAACTAAGTCAAATTTCAGTCAAATTTAACATTTTTTACATTTTTTTTACATTTTTTCTAAATAAATTGTTTAACTTTATTTAGTTTAATGCGACTATGTATAGATTTAACAACCTATATAAAAATGGCGACCTATAGAAATGACTAAAAATAGCTCAAATTGATTATAATTTAACATTATGAATTTAACAGTCTAAAAATTGATGTGAATTCTTTATGATATGCATATCTTTATCACATCGCTATTGACAGTATATATATCAGCATGTTTAAATTACGATAAAAAAATCGATGATTAATATTTATTTTTTAAAACGATGT
>NW_017259206.1:5660374-5662844 GCF_001594045.1 Atta colombica | reverse complement strand
ATATATATATATATATGTGTGTATATACTATATAAGATAGATGTTCTAAAACTTCAAAAACAAAGGATTTTTTTCTGATAAAATTTAATAACACATAATAACGTTCATTTTCGTTATATTGTCACGTAATACGATTGCGATGTAATGCAAATAATTATAAGAATAAAAATACACAGTGCTACGAAGTTAAAAATTCCAGTATTTACGTTAAAAATTATAATTACGTAAAAAATGGACGAAAATTAAATTAAAAAAAGTTTTAAAGCTTAAAATCTCTACTTCTGAAAGATTACTATGCTTTTTGAGTTTTTATGAGTTTAATTATTTTTTTATATAAAAGACAATAAGCTGGAAATGAAAAATTTTCTTCTCACTTTGTGAGCCTGTAACGTATATATAATATACAAAAAAATCTGAAAGTTTAAAGTTTTTCTTAAACAATTGTTTTTTAAAATATTGCTAAATTTTTCGTTATTGATAAGGGGAACTTCAGAAATGTTTATCAAATTTTTGACATTTTTTTTCATATCGCGGCGTTTAGCAACATGCCACTTATTTTTTTCTGAGTTAAAATTTTTGAAAAGTTGAAAATTTCGGAACCCATTTATTCTTCAAGGAATGCTTATCAAAAAAACGTTTAGAAAACGTTTTTTACAATAAATGGAACGTTTAAGACTCCGTTGTTGTTATATAGAGACACATGTCATTATAGTTTCTGTGTGCGATACTAATTTTTTAACCATTTAGCTTTAATATTGTTTTTGTAGGAAATACTATATTATAATATCAATATTTTAATTGTTCGAAAGAAGTTTGTGTTATCGCGAAATAAAAGTATATATTTCGATATATAATATTTTGATTGTTCATAACTTCATTAAAAATCATATCGAAATTTAACAAACAAAAAAACAAAACTGAAACTTTTCTCTACCAAATAGTATAATTGTCAACTTAAAAAAAAAATTGTTAAAAATATTATTAAAAAATAAATAGCGCTACGAACTTTTGTTCCAACACAATATATAACATATGCACACAATATTCGGCTATGTTCATGAGCCAAAGTTCATGAAAATTTTGTTTCGATAAAAATTGGTTGTGAAAATTCCAACTGCATCCAACGAGAAAACCGGTTTATAAACACCGACACAGATCACATAATATGGATTTCTGTTACGATGATCTAGAAACATTCTCACCTTCCGTACCTGAACTCGTTTGTTTTCTCATCCCAATGAGAATACGAAAAATATCTGTGGTACCAATGGACTGAAGCCGTGTTTACGAAATAATAAGATGCACTTTGCGTTGCACGCGCGTAGCCGATCTGCAAGTGCATCGAGCATGAATTGTCACGTGAAAAGTTCGCTGTCGCTCGTTGACACAATGCGACTTCGAACAGTCCGAACAGTATACTAAATTTTATTTGAATTTCTCTCTTTCTCCCGTTCTCAGTTCCTATCTCGATTTCTCCTACCATCAGGTCACGTGCAACCACTCTGCTTTTATCTTCGTTCGACTAGTAATGTCGCATACAGCCGTTCATGTCTGTCGTCTCCCACCATCGTTTTACCGTCAAGGTTTACGCGCGCTAAGCCTGACGGATCTCTCTCTTTCGCGGTTTTCCGCGGTATTTCGCAGTTGCACTTGAAGATCAAGAATCAAGAAGTAACGCACAAACGATGTGAATAAATCGCGCCAGAGATACCGGGTGTTTGTAAAAAAACTGTGCAATCGATTTTCTATAATATATTGATTTTTATTATCAACTAATTTTGTATAATATGTGATAATTTTTGAATCAGTTAATGATTGTATTAATTAAATGTATTTTTTTTTAATTTGTCAATAAATAATTTTTGTACCTTTTCATTCGTGTTTTAAAATTTCTGCTAAATGTAAAATGTAAAAGTAACAACGAGATAAAGTCAAAACTATTTTTTGTTGTTCGAAGGGTGGAATGTTTGATTCGTCATAACGAAATTTGCATAAAAATATAAAAATGTAAAACATGTAAACATTTTTATTATTAAGATAAGATATTATAATAGTACACAAAAAGGTTTTACTGAAGTATTCAAAAATATAACTAGATCTCTAAAAATAATTTAGCTTAACCATCAAAATAATGATACGAAAGATGCTCAAACTGCTAAAATGGCAAAACTTCTTGTAGCATTACTCATCATGCTTGAGACTTCTACGTAAATATTTTCATAATTCAACAAAATTATTTTTAAATCTACGTCTAGCAAAATTTTTAGATATTTCAATTTAGATATTTCTTTCTTTCCGTGTATCCATACATTGATAGAAGAACTATCTAATCTTCAACAGAGATTTTCTAAGCAGAAAGCTTAATTATTCTTTCTGATGCTAACGTATGCTGTAAACATATAATATATATTGAACATATAATATGTATTGATTCATTTCCTGAAACCGCACGCTGTTAGAAGCAATAATA
>NW_017259206.1:5646808-5660274 GCF_001594045.1 Atta colombica | reverse complement strand
ATTTAACGTTCATCCGTATCAAAATGTAAATTTATTTCTGTCAATTTATTTCTGTGGTCTTTTAAAGTCAGCAGCGTCCATACTAATGCATGCATTTAATAAATAATAAACTAAATTGAAGTCTAATTTAATTTAATTTTCTTGAATTAATTAATTCCATTGTTTTAGTCAAATTAATGTTATATTGGATAGAAATGTTGAGAGCTATAGATAAAATTAAAAATAACTCAAATGAATATAATTTGACATTATAAATTTTAAAATGCAAAAAGTTAAAAAAATACTCGTAATATAATTTCTTTGAAAATGTTTTTTTTTTTTAGAACATAACCTCCTGGTTTAACCACAGAATGTCTGAATTAAATAGATTTCCTTCTAAGATATTTCTTACATGTTACAAATGAGCGTGAATCAGTTTTCAATGTGATTCTTGAGTTTATTTAATCAAGCGTTTTTTAATCAAGCACTTTTTAATCAGGAACATTTTTCGCAAATTAGTTTTCAATGTAACTTTTGCTCATTTAATTAAGCATTTTTTGCGAATCGTATGAAAAGCTCGTTGTCGCTCGTTGATGCAATGCAACTCCGAACTATACTGAACTGAAATTCATTTAAATTTCTCTCTTTTTCAACAAGAATTTTCGTTTTCTCGATTGTCTGAATACGCTGTGGGAATTTCACTGCGTATGTATATATAGTCTGTATAATGTGCATCATATACGCGTCACAATGTTGATTTTTCATGTGCTCTATCTCTATAGTCATCAGTTCTATAGACGGTATTACTGCATAAATTAGCTTCGTTTTTATGGATTTCATGCGGAAATCTAGACGCATTGACACAAAATTTTACTGACTACATTATTGTCTCTCTGTTAAAATTATGTAAGAGAAGAATTTTGTTTTCATTAACGGAAAAGTAGGTAAAAATTAGCATATTTAATGTTAATTAGATAAAGATATTTCTCTATTCGTTAGACACAAGCAGTTTCAAAATCAATATTTCTTAAGAAGAAATACTCCGACAAATTGGAATGAATTTTTTAAGGAGGATTGCTGTTAAAACTTTATGCAAACTTCATTAAAATTTTATTATTAAATATCTTAGTGAATAAACCTAAAATTAAATTACATTAAAATCTGCTTGAAATTGGACCGGGAATAAAATCTTTTAAGTATCTTGAATTTAATTCGTGAAAGGCTCTTTATATTTTTAATGGACTATAGTTTTTATCTGTTAAGGAATAATCTATTATATATAAATATACTTTAAATTGATTTGCGTGATTAAAATAAACTATCCCTTAATATGTAAAATCGTAAAAAGATCTACATTTTAGACATCTTGTGTAGAAAAAAGGCCTTCCGACACGGTTTAAAATAAAGTCCTTTGCTCACGCTTCGACTGGCTATATACAGTCCAGATCGGTACTTATACTGTAATGACCTTAACAAACCTCATTCCGAGCGTGCCTCGTAAATGTCACGAGTATTAATTCATCCGCATTGGATGCAGCGTATCTCATAAAAAAAAAAAGAATATTACTTCTTTTCTTCTCACAACCGTAAGCTTCGACGAAATTTAATAACCGCTCGTTATCGAAGAAGGCAAGAAATGTCTACGATCATCTTGAAAGAGAATACGATGTTATAAGGGATAGAATTTACGTAAACGTGAACGCATACACAGTTGGAAAATTTGCGTTAAATTGAACACATTTCACGTGTCCCAAATTGTCCACCCAAAGGACTCCGCACTAGTTACATAGAAAATTGAATCCTAATAAAGTGAATTAGTTTTCACATCATATAATGTAGTTTATAATGTGGTGAACAAAAGATAGCTCATTAATGGATAGTTTTTGAACCATATGATGTATCAAAAATGTGAACTCTTGTGCTCATCTTTCCAATTAGTGCGAGTCTTTTTAAGTTAGTTTAACACACAAGATGTGTTAACATGTTTCAATTTTAACATTTATAATATGTTAATTAAATTAACACATTTAAATCATTTATCTTAAAATTTGCGTTTTATATTGATGAATAAAATACATAAATTTCATTTGTTTATTTATTCATAAAGTATGTGATTTCAACATAAACAGATGTTTAATATCAATTCAACACAAACGATTTAAATAACACAATCATATTATGTTAAATCAACAAAACTCGGATGTTATAAGATCAACACAAAAGTTTTAGCAAGAACTGATTTTAACACAAATACAAAATGTGTTTTATTGCATAAAGGGAAAAGCTCCTAGCGAAACGTTGGCGTATCACTGCGGAGATTCTCGCAATGTATCTTCGGCCACGACATCGGCCGACAAGTTTTAGCCACGGATTCGTGAAGTTCGCGGCGCAAGACGCGACGGAGGACATCTTTTACTTTTGACGAACGTACGACCTACTTGCCCCTCGCAGTTTACCCCCTGGATCATCCCTAAAACCCGAACTTTTCATTCCCGCGACACTCCGCATACACGACGATGTAAATTTCGCGCCTTCGTTCTATTCATACGTTTTTTTCCCTTCGCTACTCGATTCTTAATGTACATCTCGCCCTGAGCATAACGTGATCCTATATCTTTTTTTAAATTATAATTTGAATAATAAAATTTATTCACTAATTTAATAATGAAATGTTATCTCTTCTTTCTCTCTTTTATAATGCTCATATGAAATATCAACATTAAAAAGAATAGAATTTTGGAAGAGGAATAGAGAGTCCCTCTTTCGTGTAAATATATAATTTTTATTGTACACGCGATGTGAACAGAATGCCGAAGGTAATTTTTATTTAGGCAAGAAAGTTGGGCAAGGGATCAATCTCCCTCTCGAAGCAATTTTTACGAAATGGTTCTTCCGCTACTACCGTTTTCTGTCGCCGCTCCCTAATGCACATACCACACGCGATAAGTGCTAATTGATCCTGCTGCAATAATTTCGTAGGAAAATACAGCGAATTGCATCATAATCTCAAAAATGATCGCATCCTAAACCGGAAAAAGCATCCAAATAGAGTAAAAGTCATCAAAATGATGTCAAAATGATTCCAAAATAATCATTAAAAGTTACTTTTCAATCGTATATGGTTCATTTTAACATCTTTATATGCCGTGATTTGTTCTGCTTGAAGCATAATTTTTTTTTTAAGCAGAATATCAAATCACATCAAACGATACCGTCAAAATGATGTTAAAATAAATGGTAAACTGATTGGAGAAAAAACTTTTATGTCCATTTAACTTTAATTTTGGTTTAATTTACTTTTTATCTTTTCCTAGTTATAGGAATTAGAAAAAGATTGAATAAATTAAACTGAGATTAAAGTTTTTATCTACACTCTGTTAAATATCAAAAGAGCAATGATAACTCAATCCTTTGAGTTAAATAATATTTTATAATTTTTATCTTTCATGTGTGTCAAAATATAAATCAAATCCATTTCTGTGGTTAATTTAAAAATAAACATCGTCCAGATTAACGTATGCATTTAATAAATAATAAACTAAATTTGAATCAAATTTAATATATTTTCTTGAGTCTGAATTGTTTAACTCAATTATGTTATAAAAAGCAAATAAAATGTTACAATAACTAAAATTTTAAATTATTTTATTTCATCAACCAAGGATTTGTTTGCTCATATCTAAACAAAAGATTAATTGGTTCAACTAAATGAAATTCTCAGTGCATTAGTAATCATTTTAGAGCCGTTTTGATGTCATGATGACTAGTGTTCTGCTTGAGTTCTGCTTGTATTTGATTCAAGATTTGCCCTAGTCTCTGTTCACAGTGCATTAAGGGATACGTTACGTTGATGCATACGTAATGCATTAATACGTTTGTGAAGATGCATGTGCATCTATAGACGCGCCGTGTAATCTCATATCGACGAACGAAAGCCAATGTGTTATACGGTATTCCAGTGACCCATCTCGAGTCGCGCGACAGAACCGCTAACATGACTAACGAGATTAACATCCCGTACGTTATTAGCTTATTCAAAATGCCCCTTAGATATCATCATTTCGTTTTGCCCCATTACGAGGATATGCCCGGGAAAGCGTGTACAGACATCCAGCGATCCTTTTGCTAAACTTATCAGTAGGAAGGTTCTTCGGAACGATGGCACGTACCGCAAATAAAATAAGGAATGAAAACTCTTTACGGGAAGCTAAATTAATAATTTTCCAGAAAGTCCCGGCGGGGAAGAGTAACCGAGCAAGAAGTTGTTATGCATTTTTTAAAGTGTATGAGCGGCTACATATCTTCGGAGATACTTGCGGAGTGAATACGCCCTGTTTGGAGCAAACGAAATATTTTCATGAGTACCTTTAAAAATGGACGAATGTTTCTGAAATTCTACAAGGCTTCTTTTAATAAATAAATAATAGTTTTGAAGCTCAAATATTAATTTTCGTATGATGGAAAATTAGCCTAAAATTAGCGGAAAGTGAATGCAAACGTCATTCTCCGTGACATTTATTAGTTTATATAATATCGTTTAATTTAAGATTTGTCAAATTTTCGTTTATTCAAATTCATTTCTTTCTTCATTTTAATAGAATCCTGATTTGCAGCGCGCGATTTGCGATGTCAAATGTTAAAAAAAACATTGAAAGCGATGATCTCTCTCGACTTTGTTAAAAAAAAATTGACAAGTTGCTAATTATGAGAATATTTTACGAGGCTTTTTTAATAGATATAATAGCTTCGAAAGCATTAATTTTCATAGATGGTCTAAAATCAGCGAATAACGTTACTCTTTATGAAATTTTATTTATCGTTTAAGTTATGATCGATTTTTTTATTTTAGTGGAATCCTGATTTGCGGCGTGTTTCGTGATATCGAATGTCGAAATTTAGAACGTTGAAAGCGATGACCTCTCTCGTGACATTTTCGTTAAAGACAAATTGGCAAACGTTTCTGAAATAAACTAGCTTTTATAACAGATATAGCTTTGAAAAGTATTAATTTTCACATGTGAAATGAAATTTATTCGTCGTTTAATTTAAGATTCGTTGTTCAATTAAAATGTATTTTTATTTTAGGGAGGATCCTAATTTGATGCGCATTTCGTGATATCGAATGTCAAAATTTCGAACGTTGAAAGTAATAATTTCCCTCGATATTTTCGCTAAAGACAAATTGGCAAACGTTTCTGAAATAAACTAGCTTTTTTAACAGATATGGCTTTGAAAAATATTAATTTTCACACGACAGACGTTTTAAAATCAGTGGAAAGCGAATACAGCATAGCGTTATCCCTCGTGAAATGAAATTCGTCGTTCAAGTTAAAATGTATTTTTATTTTAGCAGGATCCTAATTTGATGCGCATTCCCTGATATCGAATGTCAAAATTTCGAACGTTGAAAGTGATAATTTCCCTCGACATTTTCGCTGAAGACAAATTGGCAAACGTTTCTGAAAACTAGCTTTTTTAACAGATATAGCTTTGAAAAATATTAATTTTCACACGACAGACGTTCTAAAATTAGCGAATGCATAGCATTCTTTTTTTATGAAACTTCATTTATCGATTAATTTAAGATTCGTCATTCAAGTTAAGATGGATTTTTGTTTATTTTAGCAAAAGTCCTGATTTGCAGCGCATTTCGTGATATCGAAATTTAGAACGTTGAAAGCGATGACCTCCCTCGACATTTTCGCTAAGGAAAAATTAACTCCGGTCAGGAGTTGCGTTATATATCGATTGTCTGCCAATTCTAGGACGTTCTATAGATCCGCCCATGAAATAAGAACGCTCTGATACGATCATTAGCCGGGAACTAACGGGTTGCCCGAGCCGCGGGTTAAAAATGAATCCTCGCACCTGGGGCATAGTACGGCGAGCCGCTGCGAAATTCCGAGATTTCTTCGTACATTCCCGAATCTCATTAAGCAACATCGGAGGGAGTCACGCGAGCGAGGAGAACGTGATTCGGAGCTCGAACAAGAATTCGAACGCGGTATAGAGGCCTCGAAGTCGCGACGTGCCGCGCCGGGTGGAGTTCCTCGGCACTGCAATGTTAGCGGTGGAACGCAACGTATCCGGATAACGCGATCGTCGGCGTTTATTCCACAGGAAGTGCCTCCCCACGTACGAGGAAACCTCCAAGTCATTTTTTCGTATGCGATATAGTATAGCCCTGATAATATATCGGATATTTCAGGGATAACTTCTTCGATAAATTTAGAATCGTTTTCCTTGACGAAGTTTACAGCCGTTATCTTTACAGAATAACATAATAAGATAATAAATATTATAAGATAATCCTAAGTAATATTTTGTTAGATAAAAGTCATGTCTAGATTTAAAGTAAAACAGACGTGATAGCAACTATTAAAGTGAAATGTTTAATTATTCAATTTTCAGGCTTTGGCTAATTAATTTTATACCAGTCCTGTACCAATTTTGTTGAGAATAAATGTTATATACATATATAATAAATTTTTGTTAAAAATAAATGTGTTATATATAAATCAAATGATATAACATTCGGATAGCAATTAAAGATAACAGGTGAAATGTTTAATTATCCAATTTTCCTCTTTGATAATTAATTTTATATCAATCCTGTATCAATTTTGTTGAAAATAAATATTATATATAGCGCAATGATATTTTGTACTCACTCTGTATATAACTAACAATTACACAAGTTTACCCAGAATAATGTATACATAAAATAAATCTTACAGGTATTACAAAATTGCTTATTCAACTATGTTAATTCTATAAAACGTCACATATAGTTGTCGCTTATAATACCTATTATAGTTGCTACCATTATGTCTTTTTCTCTGTAATTGAATCGACGATGAACATATAATTACTTATTTGTGCCATCGCGATAGAAACCTCCTCGTTTCGAAATGATTTACACGAGGTACATTTACTTTGTGCAGGCAAAGAATAAATTTTACGTAACAAACGATCAATTTATTTTTACTCTTGGAATTTGCAATCGCACGGAATGAACGGAAAAATCTACATTACACGGAAAGATCGACGTTGTGAACTCGCATGTAGGAGGATTGAAACAAGAGGATACCTTCACAAATTCGGGGGTAAAAAAACCGAAAAAAGAAAGGAAAATGCAAGACATGGGGGAAGAGTAGCGAGGGTGCGTTCGCGTTTGTTCGTTCGTTCGTCCGCCCGTCCGTGAGTCGAACGCAACCCTCGATGGCTCGCTCGTTCGAGTCGACTCGAATGCGCTCGAACGGGATAGGATCGAGCCAGTAACCCCTCGCGCATTTTCCCTTCGAAGACTGGCAATCTCCGTCCAACCGTCCAACGCTCGCGTTACCCCGAGTACGAGTGCACTAAGGCACAAATCTCACCGTTCTCCTAGGCCGATCTTTGCGAGCGCCGCACGACGTTGCGGACGTCTTGTATTATCGATTGACGAAAGTTACGTGGAGGGACTCGCCGCCGGGGCACGACGATCGTGACGTGAGTGAGCGAGCGAGCTGGGGTGAGAAGAGAAAAGAAAAAAAAAGAAAAGGAAGAAAGATTGGAGCAAGCGAGCGAAAAAATCCTCGCGCTCTCGTTACTCTCTTCCTTTCTTCTTCGCTCTAATATACGCCGTACTCTATACACGCTGCTTCTTTTCTATTCCTCGCGATCTCCATTGTATCTCGTTTTAGATCATCGTCGAAAACGAATGAGAGGAACAAAACACATCCCCATTCTTCGATGTAAAACTCCCGGAGAGATTTGATATCACAGAAAAGAGGCGAGAAAACAAAAAACACGCGGAGAGACAGATGATGATGACGAGGGGAATGATCGCACTCACCCTCACGGGGTTAGACCATCGCGATGGAAGCCTTGTTGGCAGCACGGACGACGAACATGCTCGCGTCGGAAACGGCAGTAGTGGCAGTGGCGGGACTGGTGGCACCCACGATGACGGCGGCGACGACGACGACGGCGGCGGCAGCGGCGGTAGCGGCGACGGTGGCAGTTACGACGACGTCGACGAAGCTGAAGAACGCGGAGAACGCGACGATTGTGGCGGCGGTGGTGGCGACCGCACCATGAGCGACGACGACGTTAGCGTTAGTGCGAACTGGCGATGACGGTGACGACGACGATGATAACAGTAACGATGACGATGATAATGACGACGAGTAGTCACTTCCCACCTCCGTACAATCCGGGGAGGGCACCATCTCCTCCTCGCCTGTGCGATCGCGTGTACACCCGACGACGACGACGACGACGAAGCCGACGTCTGCACTACTGCTGCTACTGCTGCTGCTGGTCTGTGCGACGACGACCACCACGCTATGACACCACCGTGGTCGCGCTACCACACCGAGTAACATCGTCGCAGTGTCATCGTCGTCGCGCCCCTCGGCGTGCGCCCCGTTTTTCGCGTGTTGCTGGCCGATACTGCTGGCTGGCGCTCGATCGCACCCACCGTGTGCGTGCGCGACGGGGGTGGGCACGAAAGGAAAAAAAAAAGGAAAAAAGGGTCGAACGAACGCACAGGACGCACGCACTCTTTCGTCGCTCTCTTCCTCTCTCCTTTTCTCCCTCTTTCTCTTTCTCGCTTTCGTTCTCTCTTGCTTTCTCTCTCTCTCTCTCTCTCTCTCTCTCTCTCTCTCTCTCTCCCTCTGTCTCGCAGCGATCACACGCACGAGGACCTGAGAAGACGGTGCTCGTCCCCCGATCGACTGCACGACACCGATGCCCGCTGATGCCAGGAGACGCCCCAACGCGGGGCACCCAGTTCGACGTATGGCGAGCGACGGCTCACCCCGCGATCCGCGTCTCTGCTCGGCCCGACTCGCGCAGTGCCGTAACTGCGAGGCGGGAGTGCAGGATCACCCGCGGTGCCCGTTCGGAGGTGTTGGTTGGGCGCGCACTCCCTTCCCCTCTCGCGACCTTATCTCTTAACCCTTCCTCCGGCATCCCGTACCCGCGTGATATATCGTCCCACTTCTTCGAAAACAAAAAAAAACACTAAATCCAACGCGGTCCTTTGATGACTAATCAATCTTTCATCCGATCTCACCTTTCTTTCTCTCTTTCTTCCTCTGTCGCGAAATTCCGAATAGCAAATCCGCCACTGAAGATTATTGATTTCGCGTTGAATCGAACTAAAGGCGAGTGATCTTACGGATCGTCATGCGAATTTCTGCCACGTTCGCACGTTGGTTCAACCGGTGATTTCCGTATTTAGAGACTTTTCCCTAAACTGTTCCGCGCGAGGAAAGGCGAGGGTAGTTTTAGTCGCGGGCACCGCGAGCCCTTCGAGGTGACCTGGAGCCGTTGGGCACTCAGCGGCAAGGCGGGGGGCTAAGGAAGCCCTTGAAATCAATAGCCAGCCGCTACTGCCGCCGCCACCCTGATCAGGCTGCTCTGCGCTATATCCATTGCTCCGCCACCACCACCACCACCACTACCACCGCCACCATCGTCATCGTCACCGCCGCCGCCACCGCCGCCGCCGCCGCCGCCGCCGCCTCCTCTTCCCTCTTCCCATATCCCAATTTATCCGCACGGCGTGACCGAGGAAATCTCGTCTCGCGCCGTGCCCGACTTTAGTTCACAGTCGAACGTCTCTCGGTACCGAGCGTCATCGGTCACCAAGTGACCCGATCACGGAAGGGAGTAGGGGTGTCCACAGGGCTGTCGTGGAAACGCGTCGCGACGCATTCCGATAGAATTTCGATGACCGCCAATTCTCTTCGTTATTGTTATTAGGGAGCCTGGCCGAATCGATTCTATTCCAGGGATTGCTAATAAAAGAAGATTAGAGAGGTTGTCTTCGAGGCATTAAAGGGAAACGCCTGTGCCCTTCGATTTGTACGGAGAAGGTTTCAATTACGAATGCGAAAAACGACGTAGTCACGAAAGTCCTTTATGTATAGAATTACTTAAAGAGCTTTGCTTTTGCGGAAATTTTGCTACGCGATTAAAATCGAGACATTTTTCCATGATGCTACAGCCAAAAATTAGTGAAGCTCAATTGAAAAGATTTCTCCTGGCTCTTGCTGTACGAAACTCAACATTAATATTTGCCGTATCCAAGAAACGTTACTATATAGAAAAGACGTTTTTACTGAAGTATCTAAAAGTATTTAAAAATTTTTAGCTAGTACAGATCTGAAAATAATTTTATTCGACATCAAAATAATTGTGTAGAACGCTCAAACTTTTTGCTAGAATCTCAAAACTTTTTATCGATATCGTGCTCAAGATTCTTACGTAATTATTTTGATGGTCCAACAAAATTATTTTCATCTATACTTAAGCCCTAGCTAAATTTTTAGATAGCTTCCAACAAACTCTTTCCTTCTGTGAGCAAAAAGTCTCTAATCCATCTTCTTATATATGCATGACTATTGAATTTATAATGTCAAATTACACTTAATTTGAATTATTTTGAATTATTTCTAGAGATCTGCTCCTATTTATAATATGTCATTAATTAAAACAATGAAATTAAACAGTTTAATTGAAAAAAATGTATTAAATTTGATTCAGATCATTTAGTTTATTATTTACTAAGTGCATATGTTAATATGGATATTGTTTACTTTAAAAATAATTGCAAATGGATTTATATTTTGATATAAATGAAAGTTAAAAGTAACATAATGTTATTTAAGGAATTGGATTGCCATTAGTCCTTTGATAACTAAGAGAGTGGTATAAAAGCCCCACGTTCAGCACTAAATCACGAGTTGTCATGGCGATCCTTATCTAAACCTTCGCTTTGTCCTTTCCTTCTATGTTATTGGCTATATTTAGTAACGTGGCGTATCTCGGAGCACGCTATTGTCAAAAATCTTTAATGGAATGCGGGGCAACAGCTACGGCTTATCGATAGGATGAGAACAAAGTTTTTCGTGTGAAGCGAAACAGATTTGATCTTAAACCGATGACGTAAATACCATATGAGAAACGGGTATGAAAAAAGTCAAACTCATCCCCCGCGTCTCTCTCCAGCATTTATAGGTCTTATACTTTGATGTTCTTACCGCAATGGGTGGACGCGACCTTCCGATATGACCGAAAATATAGACGCGTAGGGAGACGTACGTGGATTGCGGTCTAGTTATGAGTTGACCTACTCCACTTTGGTTCTACCTACGCGCTCCTTTTCCAGGGATGCTATCCCTTTTGGAAACTGTCTGGCATCATGAGGAGCTTGCTCGAAGTCACGATTTTCCGACATTTTATCTTATATTATCTACAAAATGTTTTTTCTACGTTCATTTCAACTCGTTTAATCCCCACCCGAAGAAATAATTAATGTTAAAATTATCAATGATATTAAAACTTTAATATCCAATTAAAATTTGATATATCCAGGAATCTCAATATATCTGATCTGATTTTAATCAAGTATTTGAAAAACTCAAACTATGGGCAGTATTCATAGTCTGTTTCTATTTTAGATCGTCTTAAATAATGTCTCAAGATGCTAATGCAGCTCTCTAATTGGCTTATGATTATCATAAGGCTGTACTTAAGATTGTACTTAACATTCTCAAATATAAGAATCTCTCAACTATAAATACCGGCCTGTGTAACATGACTAGGGACATGCTGCAAAAATTTAGCGATATTCTAGCGATCGACTTGAGTATTCTATATAAATGGCTTTATTCAGCAGAGAAAACAGCTTTGTAACTGTTATAAAATTTTGCAATATAACTGGTTTATACATTTAGATCCATAAGGAATCAAAAGCAAGAACTGATTGAAGAATGTTACAATAGTTGCAAAGCTATTGCTTTCTCTGCTGAACGCAGCCATTGTATTTTGATAATTCAACAAATCTACAGCTAGCTAAATTTTTATATAAGCTTCAGCAAAACTTCCTCTTTTCTTACTTAAAATAAGTAATTTTCAGTATTAAATGTGAATAAAAGTGGATTATTTCTTATATTTGAGTTCTTGATAAATAAAAAAATGTGAAATAAAATATTAACGACGATAATAATTTATGAATTTAGATTTAAATTTCAGATCAGCCTTGGAGATTCACTAATCCCGACACGTAATCGACGGGATTATGTGAAAATGTATAATTACTCGCTGTGGTATCGAATACATCAGAAGTCTTGCATGGTACATTCTTTAATAGAATACTTTTATTCAAACACGAGTGTTAACGAAATCGCTGTTAAAATTAATCGCACGTAACGACGTGGTCACGCATGAAGCAAAACCGCAAAAACTCGATAATGATATATAATTATACGTATAACAATCGTATATAGATCATATACAACAAATTCTTGGTATATCTGTAATAAAATCTCACTAACGTAGTAGTATCTAATGTTTATGCATTGTGCATACTAATTGCATCGCTTTTTTTTCTTTTCTACGGAATAATGAAGAGTATCATCTGGTGCAGTTAAAACACACGAGATGAGAAACGTGCATTTGCCCTTTCTTAGCCACAAATATACATAAAACACACACACACACACACATACACACACGTGTGTGTGTGTATGTGTGTGTGTGTGTATATACACACATATATTCAGTTTTACAAAGCGCGACAAAGATCAGGTTCGAATTAACAAACTTCATAATTAATACACGTGATGTACATGTAAAATATATATGTAAGGAGAAATAGAGCTCTCGATTTTACACGATTCAAGATCTAAAATCGTTCTCTCGTTGTAAGAGCCACTGAATTCTCCTCGCCTCGAAATCAAACGTATAGGAATGTCTCGGAAAAATAACGCTATATTGAAGAGAAGTCCGAATAAACTGTCTTCGAATCAGAAATTCGTACAGCGATGAAAATTTCATACCAGTATGTAAAATACACGCGTCGTCGAGCGCGGCGAAAAACGCATTTATACAGTATACGTGTCTATAATTTAACGGCGGAATGTATAATGAATCTTTACGTCTTTTATATCGTATATTAGCCTTTCGTATATATCCTTTATATTGCATAGAGCCGCGAGAATACATACGGAAAATTCATAGTTCGCTAAAGATTTGCGAGGATCAAGTGGAGTGATGTAAAAAAACTCGGAGCGACGGAGGAAAAGTCAGTAAAGTTTAAATCGTGTTTATGCTACATTGCCTTCTAGTCCTAAGGCACAGTTATATAATATCTCTATGTCTGTATGAGATAAGTACGTATGTTCAACAATAGTACTTTAATATGACAACCTGCAATCGGCCTGTCAGCTCGTTGAAACTTGAATTGAGTCGACTCGCGTTCGCTTCGGACTCCTCGACAAATAATATGTCCATGCATAATTATCGCATATCAACGCTCATCTGGACGACGATCGAGCAGAGAGGTGCATAATTCAAAACTCTTTAGCGTTTGTGATATCCGAGACATATCTTTATTCGTTATTTTTGTAAGACAAACATAAAGAAATAAAAAGTACACTGAAGCGTCAAGTAAATTCAATGCATTTTATAACGTTCCTTTCTCTCTCTCTCTC
>NW_017259206.1:5642043-5646708 GCF_001594045.1 Atta colombica | reverse complement strand
CTCTCTCTCTCTCTCTCTCTCTCTCTCTCTCTCTCTCTCTCTCTCTCTCTCTCCCTTTCTCTCTTTTTATCTTTCTCATTTATAATACCAACGCTGGCGGAATACAACTACCAGCACAACCAATTATTGGGTCATAAACCACTACTCTTCACATTAGCCAGCCTCGCCTCTATCCTCCTCTTTCTCCCCCCCCCCCCCGACTATGTGTATTATATATATTTTCAAATGGACACACTATGTACAACGAGGAACGAGAACGGTGCCCGGCGCGGATGCACTGAAGCAGTGCAAATCGAGCGAACTTGGATAACAACCGTTCTCATGCAGCATATACCAGCAACTGGACTATTTCTGCTCTTCCGATTGTACAACATGATTTTTTGTGACGTAAAAGTTATATTACGTAGAGAAAGATGCTATATGACAGTAATAGCATCTTCACTCATTCGTGTGATCTTTTGCACCAACACGGTTCGGCCTATTGCGAATAAGTGGTGTACAAATTTGAGAAAGTGCAATAACAATCAATAATTGTAGTAACTTATATTCCCAGAATAAGATTTCAAAGGCGTTGAACAATGCGACTGACGAATACTTTGAATATGTATTTATAAATACGAAATCATGATTCGTTATTCGCGGATACACATTTTGCTCAACGCTATTTTAAGGAGCAAGTTACAGAGCAAAAATCCCTTTACAAGCATAAAAGAATGTAACTACATTATGTGATAAACTGAGCATTACTTAGCGTCTTCTAATCATGGCTCTTAAAAAGAAGACGAAAAAAATAAATAAAATATAGAATAAATTTTAAACCAAGCATCTTATCAGATTAAGCGCACACTCGTAACGAGCAATCCTATTAATGTAGACCACTACCGTCCGTGTTTATAGCATTTATTATGAACATTCGAGTAACGTTTGGAGTCTGTGCCTGCGATCGAACGATGGTATATGACGGCAGAAGACAGGCTAAAAAAACTTGGGGGCGGTGGGGATACACTGAGGTATACAATAAGATAAAGGCTGTTCAGATTAGTTTTCCCAGCAAGTAGCCAACTATAACCATGGCGAAGGCGATGAGGATACTAGTTGATGTCGGAGATAACTGGCTATTGCTCTGCGAGGTTAGTCCTCTGGCTGCTGCAAGATTACCATCATTGCCCAGCGCCGCGTTTCGCCACTTCATTAAATCTTCCTGCAGACATAACAGATCATATATTATATTGACAGATTTCTCGCGATTTTTTAATTTGCAACATTTTTTAAATTAAAATTTATGTTAACAATTTATAATATTAAGTCAATATGTAGAAATACTGCAGGATTGTCAATGTAATATAATTAATATTTGAGTAATTTAATATCAAAAATATATTAAGACAAATATTCAGCTAATACAAATTCAAAACGCAACAAGTTTGATTTATACAAATCGATGAAACTGTTGTAAAAAATATAAATCTAAGTAAACAATTGATTTTTCGTAAATACTTGCCCTAAGTTGAAGATTTTCCTGTCTAAGCGTGCTTTCCTCTACCCTAAGCTGATTAACCTCTTGCGCAGCTTTTATAAGTTTCTCTTCTGCTTCACCAAGAACCTGACGAGAAAATCATTGTTTAAAGCCGCCACAAATGTTTATTGTTGTCGACACAACAATATACTTAATATCTTACCTTAGGCGACGATTTGACCGAATCGCCAACTGTTTTGTTCTTTCCGTTAGTCGCATTAGAATCCGCTTTAGTTGTTGTGGAAGTTGCAGTCATTTTAACCGTACTACTAGTGGTGCTAATTACGGGATTTTCAAAAACGCATTTCAATTTAGAGTCCATTAACTGATCTGGATTTATATCCTTCCACTAAAAAAAAACAAACATGCATAACATAATTATTAGAAATCATTATTTAATTTTAAAATTAAAGAGAATTATTAAAATAGTAAGAAATATGTTTACTTTGTTTAGTAACATTTACTTTATACATTATTAGTTTCAATATACAGCATTATACTATCAATCTCTCTGTCAACTCTTGTTACACTATCAATCTCACTATTTCAATATTAATTAATATTATTATATTAATTATCAATTATCAATATTTAATATAGAGTTATACTCTCTTACCACATCAATTGGATATTCATCATCATCATCATCTGGTGCTACTACAGTTTGCACCATAAATTTGTGTTTATTTTTCTCCGATGGATCAAAATCATATGGTTGTAAGCATACTGTAATAAAACATTGATATTCAACCATAAAAGAATCTTTTCTAAATTTAAATAATATTATCTATATTATATATAATAATATCTAAGAAATATATACAAAAATTATGCAAAATTAAGTATACAAAATAAAATTTATAATTTTAATTTCGATGCTATAGACTAACCTGCTATTTCAGTGACATCCTTTGGCTTGAGAGCACCAGAATTTGGACGTACACAATATCTCTTTGGGGCAGTAGTCTTTATTTTAAAATATACCTTTTTATTCGTTGGATTAATTAATTTTATATATGATGTGACTGGGCCTCCTGTAAAAGGACCTACAACAAGATAAATAATAAAATAAATTTACATTCATTTGCAATGATAATATAGCTAAATTTGTACGCAAATGCAATTTCGAACAGGAATTTATTTTTTGTTATAATAAAGTAAAGATCAAGACAAAGAAATAAAAGAAACTTTTGAAAAAATACAGGTACAAAGTACAAAGATTAACTGCATTCAGCAAAAAAGGCAGCTCTGCTGCTATATAATGATAAAAATTTCTAGTTGAAGATACACGAGTCAGAAAATTCTAATCATATCAATCAGAAATCTGGTTATCTTAACTATAATTGATTTTAGAATTATAATTGATTTAACAAAAATTCTGCTTTATCCATTTTAAACCAAATTCTTCTAAATAATGCAATCAGATTTTTTTCATTGTAAGATTTTTTTAATGTAATTGAATAATATATTTAAATAAATATAATTAAAAATTAATTCAGGCGATTGAAAGTATAAATGTGATGCAGTTATTCGAGCGTTATATGTATTTCTTAGACTTTACATGTGTTTGTACAAAATCGAACGTTTCAGCTCCGTTCGATTCATCAGCGATATTCAAATATTAATTTCAACATTTGTGCTTGTCGTGTTCAATTCCAAGAATAAGCATAAAGAGCTTAATATATGTAAATTCAGAAAAAACTAAATACATTAAAAAATCTAATAACAGTTGCAAAATTATTTTTTCCACTGAATGTAGCCAATATAAATATTAATATTTAATGAATATATAATTATTTAACTCAGTTCTACTTTTATATGAATTATCAATATATATATATATCAATCAACTACTACATTAATAAAATTTTTTCTCATATGTTATTACGATACCAAAGAGAACTACTAGATTTACGTTTCTTCAAAGCATTAGATCGAATCAAGATCCATCGTCATTAGTTACAAGTCATTCAGTCATTAGTCATCGTTTTTATTAGATAACGTTCAAATTCCTTTAGCAAAAGCGATACGTAAAGCAAAAGAATTGTAAATCAATCACTCGCGTAGATTATATAAAAATTAGCTGTTACTAATTATAATTATATTAGGTGTAGTAAAAAGAAATCCATTATTTTTGCATGAAATTGAATGGAAAAATAATGGATTTCTTTTTACTACACCTAATATATTTCAAATAAATCTATGAATTATTATCCGTGAATTATTATCCAGACATACAAAAAAAAATATAAATACACGATAAACTTCTTACATATAGGTATATCGCTTATTTGCTATAACACAATTAAAAAACAAGTTTTCTAGAAAATAAATTTAAATATTTTAAATCATTAAAATCTTGTAATATTAATTTCGAAATGCAATTTTGATGCAATAATTGATTATAGAAGAATAAAAATATATAATTTTAAAGTGAATAGTTTTTTATAAACAATTAAAAAAATGATAATTTTTTAATTATATCGTTGTGTAATAAATGAGCGATATATAGGGTAATTATCATTTTGATCTTAAGAGACAGATATTTCGAAAATATACAATTTTATCAAAGAATGTTTTAAATAAACTCTGTGTAGAAAAAGAAACATATGTAACAGATATATATACAGAAACATTTTGTGTGTGTGTGTGTGTGTGTGTGTGTGTGTGTGTGTGTGTGTGTGTGTGTGTGTGTGTGTGTGTGCGCGCGCGCGCGTGACAGAAAATAGACGAAATAATCAAAATACTGAATCATACTCTGTATAGAAAAAAAAACATATATAACAAATATATGACAAAAAGGAGTGGACGAAATAATCAGCTGACGAATTGCGAGATAGTTTTCGAGTGCATCTCCCGATAACGAAAGCATCGTTCTCGCCGAAATACGTCGTGGACATCTAGAGTGTTTACCGAATACAATACGTATGACACATTGATCATAGTCGAAAGATGTATACGTCACTCGATTTAAACATAATTAATAAGCTTCATTTTCGTAGCCATCGATAAGATCGAGGTGAAGTGCCGAACGTAAACAATCGCAGCTGCTTGGCGATATTACATCTGAGGTGTTAAATGGAGCTCTACACTGCGTGGGCGTGAGTTACGAATGAACAATCTACAAACACATATGTATGTATATATAT
>NW_017259206.1:5606699-5641973 GCF_001594045.1 Atta colombica | reverse complement strand
GGGGGGGGGGGGGAGACGGAGAAGGAAAGAGAACAAGGAGAAAATGGTAAAAATTCGAACGGTATTATTCGGAAACTAAGCGATTCTACCGCCGGCCTCCTATCGCGAGGCATAAATAAACGAGACTCTTATAGATTACTGGCGTGTTAGCGGCGGCTAACATAAGTGGAGCAGCGGGTATAAATTCAATAAATGGCTTTTCCTCGTATCGGCGATTAGCGATCGGCGACGGGCATTGAGAGTACAACGGCGGAAAATCGATCGATGGGCGGTCGCACATCGTGTTTCGATGCGAAAGACCGGGAAATCGACCGATCTCGCCGTCCCTTTTCTGTTTCTCACCAACAACGGGGAGGGAAAAAAAAGCAGCTGCGGAAACGCGGAAGCGACCAAAGAGGGCGCGAGAGCCATCGAGACTATTCGAGACCCGTCGTCGTCACCTGCCCGTTCGTTTCCTCGTCTCGGAGAGAGGGAAAATCGCCCCCGAGGACGCGAGAGAAATCGAGACGGACGGACGGACCAGGATCGTTGTCGCGGCGCCGCGACGGCGGGTCACAATGGATGACAGTGGATTGACACACGGACGGGGGACAGATAGGGTTAGGTACGGACTTGGCGATGTTGCACACGCTCGTCGAGGCACGGCCGCGATCTTGGTGCGCTTCGCTACATCGGTTACATCGGCTACATCGGTTACATGCGGCACGACACGACACAATCGTCGGGCGAGCTAAGCGTGTCGTCTAAGACGAGGAATGTGAGCGGTCGCGCGGGCGGCCGAGACGGCCTTACGTCATCTTGACGACATAGCTCCGACGTGCCGAGCTTCTCATCGCGAATATCCGCGAATGTCGCGAGCGACGCATTTCGTTGTACTCGCTCACGACGTTCACGCTTATAAGTTGGCGACAAGGAACACGGCAAAGAAGGAATGTACAAAACTAATGAGAGAAAGAGAAACACAAACACGATGTGCAGGTGAAGGATGAGCGGATCTTTTGATCTGAAATTTTGATTTCACAGCGTACCCCTGAATCGGAGCTCGTTCTGCGGCTCGATAAGTAAAACTTGCTCGGGCTTGTCGGATCTCGACGACATCCTGACTGGAGGATCAAGACGAACTTCCCGACGGACGAGTCACGGCTTTGTTGCTGTCTTCCACCACCTCCTCCTCCTCCGCCGCCACCACCTCCGTCTCTTCGTCTTCTTCTTCTCCTCCTCCTCCGCTCCTCCTCCGCCGCCGCCGCCGCCGTCTGCTGAAGCGCCAACGGGTGGTCGACGACGCGTTGGGCCCCGCGTATTGATAAGTTGCCTGGTGCTCTACCTCGTCGCGATTCCTCTGCGTCAGCCGTCTACAACGTCGCGTTTCGGTGTTGTCCTGTTTCCCGTGGTCGTATCTTTACCGAGATTCCGTTGGACTGATTCCGATTCGCGGCTGGCCAACGATGCGCATGCGCCCACGGAAACTGTGAACTGTGACTGCGTGAACTGCGTCTGCGAAATGCGAGCCGTGTAGAGGCCGCATTACGTCACGCACGTCGCCACGGCCGGTAAACCGGTCCGTTCATTTTTCTTTCGGCCCCCCTCCATGCTCCTCGTGCAGGCTGCACCTGCACTGTACTTCCTGCACTTGTTTCAACTTTAATTAATACTAGAACTTTTTCTTTTAACTCTTAAATTTATATATTTTTTTAGAACTTTTATGTAAATTTCAGAATTTTTTCCAGAATTTCTATAACATATTATGCGAATTTTTTCCCCAGGAAAATGAGACAAATATATTTAATTAGAAATATTTGAGGGAAAAAAGTATTTTTCTATTTATCTATGTTTTTTTCTTTTTTTACGATCTCTTTTTTTCTCTCCAAAAATCATGAATTATTGCGTCTCCGACTATTCCGATTTCTTTCGGCTTTTACTGACTTACTTGTAATTTTTTATTAATGCCTTGCATAATTTATTTATTTCGTCCGAGCTTATCGTTCTTTTTTTTTATGTTCTCGCTCTCTTTCGGATAATTTTCTCATCGTCCTCTTCTTGCTCTGTCTCGCTTCGACCTTTCACCTGTTCTAATTCCTTTTAGGCTAAACTTCTTGCACCGTTCGTCTCTTTTCTCATTTTCTCTTCATGTTAAAAGGAAAAAGAGATGAACAATGTAAAAAATTCGGCTGAAAAAACCAGACCATTGTACTCCAACGAGCACGCGCAGATCTGCGCAGATCGAAACTGTTGCGCGCGTTTTGTATGTGGACGAATGCTTAACCTTAACGGCAATTCTGAAGAATTGTTCAGCTTTTTTATGAAAATTTGGGTAAAATTATCTGAAAAGCAAAAGAATTGATATCCAGACGTCGTGAAATTTCAAAGAGAGATTAAAGAAGTATAAATCCCACCAATCAGTGAGAATTGCTCCGAAAAAGAATCTCAGAGAATCGATGCTCCGACACGGTGGAGAAAAAGAAATTTCTCGATAGGGATTCTGAATCGTCACAAAATTTGATTTTTTTGCCTCATTCTTGTAGTTCAATAGACAATCCGGTTCGCAATGAATACGTATAGTGCTTCGATCTCGAACGGGGATCTTTTCAGAAACTTGGCATTTCTAGAAAATCGATCGTCGGTCGACACCAAGCATCTACAGCTTTTCTCAATTTACGATGGTAAAGAATGTGTTCGGAGTATTTAGTTATATAGTTATGGAATTTATACAATTATAAAGTTGTGGGGTTTAGTTATATAGTTATAATTATGGAGTCAATTATACATTTATAGTTATGAAATTTAATTATACTGTTACAAAGTTATGGAGTTTAATTATAGTTATAAAGTTATGAAATTATTGTACAGTTATGAAGTTATGGAGTTTAATTATATGTCCAGCAAACGAGAATGGATTGAAATGAATTGAAATGGATTCAGATTTTCAGAAATATTGATTCACAAATGTTAAAATGAATGCTTTTCAATTCTGAATGCATTCTGATTCATTTAGGAATTGCATGGAGCATATCTATTTCAATCTAAAAAATAATATTAGCTTTTTCTGTGCACACAAACATAATTGTGAATACTGTTCAATTCAAAATTTTTAATAGGAAATACAGTTTTTCAATCCAATTGCATCCAATTGAATCTAATTGAATCCAATTGAATCCAATTAAATCCAAAAAAAGTATTCACTATTTAAAATATGCATTCAGAATAGAAAAAAATTTCAATTCATTTTAATCTATTCTCGTTTGTTGGGTGGTTATAAAGTTATGGATTTAATTATATATTATGGATTTTATTATAAAATTATAGAATTTAATTATACAATTAAAAACCCACAGAACACAAACGCTAACATTACATCAATACGTCATAATTTCGTACTCAATAATATAACTATATCACATGTATTATATCGCAACTTATTTGTAGTTATGTTATAATACAACATATATCATTTATATTATTAAGTGATACATTATAATATTGATGTAATGTTACTGTTGATTTATATTTTTTGAGAAATTTCATTTTAAATAGTTTAAATAGTATAACTCTTTTACAGTTAGCAATTATAGCTGAAGTTTTCTGTTGTAGAAAACAATGCTATTCTCGGAGGCACTAACATGATCGATCTCTATTGGAATGGTACTCTCTGGTACTACAAGGATATCTCGGACTTTTCTCGAAAAAAAGCCGTCATAAAGCAACGGATGGACAGCGGTGTTTGTGATTCCGCTTACCTGAACGAGAATACATTTGTCATTGTGGAAGACAGTGGTGCTGTACGGGTTTATCAAGCAGTTGAAATAGACGAGCATTATGAATTACAGCTTCTTGGATATGTATGTCAACATGATGACAGCATCCTATCGGTGTCTGCATTTTCCAATCAGAGAAACATTGTCACAGGAGGAATGGATTGTTGGTAAAAATTTAAAATATATATGATATTATGAGCTAAGGAAGAGATTATTAGAGAAAGATAATAGAGCAGATACTAAAAAAACTGAGTCTGTAACTAAAAGCCAAGAATAAAGAAAAAAATAATAAGATAGGCATTATCTTACTAATATTCTTATTAAAATAAACTTAGTATTTATTCTTTTTTATATGAATTATGTCATTTTGATTTCTTGAAATTAATTATTACTTTTTTAATCAACATCTATTACATGGTTACATTCATTTGATTTTTTTTAAAAAGTCATTAATTTCAAAGGACAGTTACAATTTCAAGATGTAATAAAGAAAATTGAATTGTTTGAACATTGTCTAAAACGGCATATTTAATAATACAATAATAAACACAAGAATTAAGAACTAATAGTAAATTAAAATATATTTTTTATCTTAATAATGCTTCACAGAGGAAACTGAATTATTTTACTGGAATAAGAATAATTTTTATTCAAACAATCAAAACATAGTGGATCTAGCCCACTGTCAACTCTAGAAGGATGTAATTGAGCGAGTTCAATAGACTTATATCAGCTAGAGAGGATTTATAATCTAATATCTTGTTTCAGCTTAAAAATGTGGGACGTAGAGGATTTAATCGCGACATATTCATATAGCTTTGCGCATCTAGACATAATCACTGATACAGACGTGAAGCCTATGTGCAGTTCTGTATTTGTATCTGTCTCTTTAGATAGCGAATCACTACTGTGGGATATTAGACGAGCCAAACCGGCGAGTTGTACGTATATTTATAGGTTTTTTTTCTAATATCTTCAAATTTAATATTTAAAAAAAAAAAAATTTTCTTTATTTTTCAAAGGTATCTTCAAGAAAAATGATTGCCCCTTAACAGCAGTATCTTGGAATACTACTTTGGAAAATATCATAGCAATAGGTACAGCTGAAGGCAGCATTGCAATAATTGACATTAGGCAAACAGAAACTCCATTATGCGAGTCGAGCGCATATGATAGAGGTGTACATAAGTTGTTATTCAATCCAACTCCAGAGAGGTGAGAATTTATCAGAAATATCAATTTACTTGTCTGTACAATATATCTTATACAGAATATTTCTTATACAATATATTTTCGATAATAAATTTATGATAACTTATCTATTTTCCAGGAAAGAACAGTTAGCGTGCTGTTTTGATAATACATCAGTAAAAGTACTTGATACTCAAAAAGAATTGATGCAAATATACCAAGATAATAGTCATCATGATTTTGTACGAGGGCTTGCATGGTGTAAAGACGATTTATATTCATGTTCTTGGGACGCAAATGTGCTCAAACATATAGTAAATGAATATATAGCTTCCCAAGGACGATAATTCAAGTTAGACAATAGTAATTATGATTTTGTACGAAGATTTGTGTGATAGAAAGATGATTTATACGCATGTTTTTGGACGTAAATAAACCATTTGATTGAATATGTAGCTTTCTAAGGACGATAAATCAATTTTTTTAACTTATATTAAAATTTTGTGATATTAAAATGATCTTTTTACTTTATAAAATATTTGATTTATTGATCGAAACAACATCTCAATATAATGAACATTTTCCACCTTAAAAACTTGCAAACTATTACATATCAACGACGGAATACTGATCGCAACTCAAAGAGAACTGAATGATGTTAATTGAAGGTAAAGATTCACAAGAAATGTGCATTCAATGTTCAGTACATATCTTAATTCATGAGTGGCGAAACAAGATGTGAATTTTAGTGAGTTTCATACTGTTACATTCGAAAACATTCCTCTTGCATTTATTCAACTTCTTGATCATTGTATTTCAGACATTTCTACAACATAGTTATGATACTCTTTGTATTTATTCGATATATTCTATTTTATTGCAGAAAAGAGAAAAATATTCGACAATTATAAAGTATTATCGCTACGTATAACAGTAATGTAAAGGAATCAAGTGTACCAATGTAACAGAACTTGCTGTATACCTTGTGGATCTTTAAAAGAATCGTAATACTCTTAATGTAATTTAAACAAGCCTTTCATTTCCTTTCTGATCCTACAGTGTGTACGGTCAAATATTCAATAAGATTTTATTTACAAAGTACAGTCAGTGATAACGTGATAATATAAACAAAATATCACAAATAAAAGTTTATCATCACAAAGTGCCTAAAAAAAAATTAGAAAATCATTTCCAGTGTTAATTAAAGATGATATAAATTAAAGATACGCTATATAATGTAATATATATACATATATAGTAATTCTGATAAAATAAACATGCAAGTTTGTTCTACGATGCATAGAATCTACATACGTATATTCTTTGCACTGCAGAATATTGCGAGTTACTTCTCCCCGAACACACAGTAGATAACATTTATTTATCGTAAATTTTATATTTTGAATATTTAAAATTTTATATTTGTTGTACTGCAATTTGTAGGACTGATTTATAGAACAACTGTGCATAAATAATTTTTTGTAAGTACATTAATATATCAAACGTGTTTATGTATATAACGTATATGAATAATGTGAATTTATCCAGAAAGAGGTGGCAAGAAAAACATAATTTTACAGTATCTTCCTTCACATTATTATTACTGTATATCTCCACTTTTTATATTATGCTGAATTCGCGCGCACACATGCCACTTTGAAAAAGTTGAAAAATGTATTATCCAAAGAAGCCAATGTTATTTTAATTGAAAATACTCTGATATTTTATTGATATGAATCTTCCTTATCTCGGTTTAACTACCACTGCCCGATTAAATCTGCAATTACAAATTCTACAGCTACATGATCATCCTTGCATATAAAAACTTGAAAAGAGTAGCGCGTACATTAGTTAACATGATTGCTGTTTATTCCATAGGAAAAGCAATTAATATATCTAACATGATTGATGTATCTAAAGTGTTGAATTGCACATTGAAAATTTCATATCGGATTGAAAATATCAGATCCTCAAACAATTTGTATTTGTGGCACCAAATTAATAACGAATGTTCATGTCAATGAGAATTCATGTAATACCAAAGATTGCATAGTCTCGTTCAAGGGCTGCACGCGCTCCTTGTTCATTATTCATGTATTACAGAAATTATTAAAATCGTTATGTACAATTGTCTTTTTATATGCTGAGATGTATAATTGCATTGAGACTAACGCGACATGTTACTCTCATATCGACATTTATCATTTGTTATTTTTTTATCTATGTAGTGATACATAGACTCGTATATTCTGTTGTTTATTATATATTGTTTTTTTTTATAACACGATCTTGTCTTTTCTTTTCCCCCATATTGATAATGCTTATCCCAAATTATTGAGCATTCGTTATGAATTACAACCCGAATTCTTTGTCATCGTCTTCTGGTCTTACGTCTCCGTACATCCAGATATTACGATGATTGTGCTTTGCATCCTCTTCGGCTTTCTTGTATTCCTCAATCTGCAAATAAAATTAATACATATAAATGTAATAAATTTTCTATGAATATAAATAATGAATAGACACAAAGATTCGTTTCTACAAAGCAGTAAAGTAAAAGAAAGAAAAGGAATTATTTTATTACATTTTAAAATAAAACTTATCTTTATTTATTATCTTTTAGTTGTTTTTAATTCTCTTTCTTTCTTTTAGTACAATAAATTTTATCACAATAGAGATTACGAGTGACTTTGCATAAAACTACTCGATTCATAATCGATAAATAATGGATTCGATTTTCATTCCACGATTTTCATGTCTTAATTTTTTGAGGTTGATTGGAATATTAAAGATTGTGAGAAAGAGTAAAAGAGAATGAAGTATTATGAAAATGTTATAACAATGGATTCGGGAATTCATATTTCAATAAGAAATTTTTTTGCAATAATGGATACTAATATAACAGAAATTAATTAACCAATTTAGTAAGTCTTCTATCTCGATGCTTTTGAACGTGTAAGAATCCGTCAGAAATAAGACCCTTCCCGATATCTTCATTTGTACTGGGATGCATCAGCGTCACGGCAATTACGTTGTTGCTTAGCTTGTATTCAATATTTAGGAGAAGAATTTTATCCAAAACATCTTCCTTAAACGCATCTACCGCTGCTCTCTTGTCATCCGTCTGTAAAAATATTATCAACAGGAATCTTTTCGTTAATACATTTATTTTCTGAAAATGAATTGTATTAGAATTCGTTACTTACGTCACTCGGAAGAGTCACACACGCAAGTGCATATTCGTGAGCATATGGTTTATCAGTCGCGAAACGCGCAGGTAGATCGGCAACTCGTGTAACATTAAGGGTCTCCCTGTTACCATAATCGATATAGAACACACTGACATTGGTACCGGAAACCTTTTCCGTTTTCACACGGTACCACTGATCATCACCACTGAATTTCGCGACCGCTAGATCTCCCCTAGTCGGTTTGTAGGCGCCAGGAAGTGGAGGGTTGGCGGCTAATTCTTGACGTAATTGTAAAAGCATACTCTCCAACAAGCTGCCCTGATCGACGAACTGGGCGTAGAAATGAAGATCGTCAGTAACTTCAGAAATCACAACCTTTTGGTAATCGATTTTCCGCTCTTGTCCCTCCTTTTCGTCCACAATCTTGTCGGTTTCTACTGGCGCTTCCACGCGATTCTTCCAGATCTACAGAAAGAACGCAAATTATATTTCAGTTTTCTTTAATGAAGACATTATTCAATAATTAAGCACCTTTACTTACATTAAGCTTTTTTGCTTTTGCACGTTCCTCTGCAGCTTTGAGAGTTTTGGTGAGTTCTCCAGAGTCTGGGAAATTTACAACCTCAGCCAGACCTTCTTCGACCAAAGCAACAGACATATTGACATCGTTTACCGTTAACCAACCAATGAAACCGCTTAACTTTGTTTCCGTGTTTTCGATCTTAATCTCCACGTCTCGTTGGAAACAGTGCTCTTTAGTGAAGGCGAGAGCTTTTTCACCGTATTCGTCGGCTTTTATTACACCACCGCCGGGCAATGTTCTCTGACAACGTGGAGTTCTTATTCCAGCCAATACAAACGTAATAATGTAGTCTTCCTTGGGAAGATAGAGTTTCAGCCGCGAGCCACTCGTCACAAACTCGACGACTGCTCTAATTCCCTGCGCTCGTTTGAGCGAAGTCAAGAACGCTTTTGCTTTCGGGGGATCGTTCGAGAGATCCACTATTCTGTGAACTGGAATGTCTTTTTTCGCGTGCAGTCCGTGTTGCGATTTTTCTGCCTTGCTTTCAGCCACTTGCAGGAGATTGTACTGAGAGGAACGCTGATCGTCATTCTGTCTGTACTTAATCACTCGTGCGAGACCTCGACCGACTAGCGCTTCTGCAATGTTCCTGTTGATATGGCAAAATAAGATAGGAATTATCAACTATTAAAAAATTGGAAATAATTATTAAATTAATAATTTTTTTTGTAAATCATTAGAAGGCGAAATTTTATGGTGAACTTAATCACACTACACTTCTAAAGATTTATATAAAACTAAATGCAATGGAATTTAAATACTTTATAACATAATCAACTTTATATAATATAATCAACTCGATAATGGAATAATACATGTATATTCTGTTAAATAACGTGATTGTAAGTTTCTTGCACTGAACTTCTTCACATTAGAGAAAAAAAGAAGAAATTAAGTTTACAAGAACAAAGCAAATATATGAGAGAGTAGTTAATAATATTAACAATATAAAATATTTATACAGTTTTAATATACTAATTTAATTATGTACTGCAGGTAATCGAATTCGCTATTTCAGAAATCGATTTATACTTACGTTTTGCCGCAAGTTACGGTGCAACATAACTTCTCTGGGAAATTATCCCTAGCTGGGTAATAATGCGTATAATCGACTACCACTTTTACATTTTTCCTGATGAATTTTTCGCGTAAAAATTCTCGCGCTTCCAACATCCACGGTATATCATAAAGAGGTCTGAAATCTTTCGATCGAGTAGTATTATTGCTGTCCTCATTCTTCTTTTCACGAGTGGGTGGTCGAATACTACCCAAAAATACTTTCTTGTTTTCCCCGTTCTGAGTTCGGACAATGAGCGCATCTGCATTAACAATTTCCACAACAGTGCCAGTAAACTCGATCTGTGGCCCGGACGGTTTGTAATCCTTCCACAGTCGCAAACGTGCTTCCTTCGCAGCTTTCTCAGCGAGATACAACTTTTCCGCACCGGATCTACTGTTGCTGATCGACCAATCCTGGCATTTCGCGAAACCCTCGCTTAGCAGAATTTCAGCGATGTTTCCTATAAATAAATAAAAACTATATATAAAAACAATCATTGATCATAATTAAATTCAATTATTTGGAATATTTATTATACATAATTTAACATACGCTGCTCGCCAGATATGTTTAACACTAGAAATATCAATTTCTTACTCATTAAAATGAGACCAAACAAATAAATTATAAAATTTAAAAAAACATGAAAATTAATTAATATTTCATCAGTATAAAGGACATAATATTTATTAAAAGTAAAAAATTTCAGAATCTTATCTTTTACATGAAAATATAATATCTAAAAAAATAGAAACAGTCAATAATGATTTCTTGGTATTTATAGTGATAAAATGTCAGATTTTAACAAACTTACCCTTAGGATGAATGACGCTACCAATGAAGTTGTTATTGTTGACTGACTCCAGCACTATTTCGACGTCCCTATGTAAGAGCCGCGATTCCACAAAGTATCTAGCTTCGTCTGCATAAGGATCGCCCACAGAATTCTCGCGACGACCATTCGGCCAGCCAGGACAGCGAACACCCGAGATCATCAGCGTTATATTGTAAAAATCAGGCAAGAGGAAAGCCTTCACGGTAGAGCCGTCGAAGACGAATTCAATCACTGCCTTAATTGGTTTTTTAGCAAATTTTTCGACCAATTTCCGAGGATCGTCAACAGTCCACTTGATGTCCCGTATATGTTCGGAAGTTGGCGAATCCGACCACTTTCCTTTCTTTGCAACTTTCGCTATATTCTCCAGCTCGATCAACCGTTGTTGTTCAGCTGTAGGATTGCGATTGTCTTTCTTAACGGTCACCAAACCCTCAGACACCAAAGTATCAATTACGTTCTCACCATTCCTGTCTGTATAATAATTGTGATTAGATGCAAAAATTTAATCACTGTTGTGCTCAGCAGCCGTGTTTACTTTGCAACTGTTGAAAGTTTTTCTTTGCACTGACTGGATTATATTTTTAAATTTAGAGGAATAGTTATCTATCTCAGCAAAGAAAAACTTCGCGGCCATTGACTGCATTTAGCAGAAAAAGCACTGTTATAAAAATCTTTGATTTTTGCCCTTAATTCTTCACAGGATCTAAATAAATAAATTATTCATATACTATAACTAAAAAAATTTATAACAGTTGTAAATCTGCTTTTTCTGTTGAACGCAGCTGATTTTCCAAGTTCTAGTAAGTGTATGATGTATCACAAATAAATACCTTTCCCTAACCAGACAGTTCCATATGTTCTAGCAGTGTTGACCGACTTTTCAGTTGCAAAAGTAACATCTTGGCCAATCAACTTTCGACGTAGGAACTCTCTTGCTTCCCAAGCATACGGCTCATCTTTGGTTTCATCCGTGCTACAAATACGTAAATTGTTTTAATTTTATATAATTAAATTATTGTCAATAAATTTATATAAATCTCTGCTTAGTCCAAAAATTGTAAAATAATCAAGGTATATGAATATGCATTTTACCTATCATTTCCTTTCCAACGTTCCAATTTTGGAGCTGTAATGTTGCACAGAGTGATTGTCATTTCTGGTGGAGGACCGCCCATAGGTTGTCCGCGGATGACAACGGTATCTCCCGATGTCACCTTTAGAATTAAAATTTTGCAGTGTGAGAAAGCTTAAAGTATTCCTAAATATTCAGAGTATCACGTTATATTTTAGATTTTACACATATTGTAATACTTATTATAAAATTGCTAATAGCTTTTATAGAATTTCTTATGCAATTTTCATAAAAATATCTTTTTTGAATTGCAACAAACTCCTGTCAACAAGGAATAAAATTAAAAAGCAAAAAAACATTAACATAAAGAATATCTGTGACTTTTAGAAATTGTACCTTTAAAATTTTATAGAGAAAGTATGAGAAAGTTCAAAGTATCTCAAAATATCCAGCACAACATTATATTTCAGATTAGAATACTAAATACGCAATTATTAGTATCTTTCATATATAACTTTCATATATAACCTTTCATATAACTTTTTGAATCTTAACACTTTCAATGAGAAATAAATTAAAAAGCACGGAGATGATAAAGACATTCTCATTAATATGAATATGAATATTTGTCCTTTAGAATTAAAATGTTGCAACATAAGAAAGCAAAATCCTAAAATATCCACCATCACGTATCTCAGATTAATTAGAACACTAATTGCTGCTAATCTTTCATAGAACTTCCTGAATCATACTTATCTTACTCTTAACGAGAAATAAATCAAAAAGCAAGAGAATAATGAAAATATTTTCATTAATATGACGAATATCTGATATTATCTTTAGAATAAAAATTTTACAGTGTGAAAAATCTTAAAGTATTCCACAATATCCAATTATACACAATAACCATATTATATCTTGGATTAAAATTACGCAGTTGCTAATATCTTTCCAAAAATGTCTTAAATCATGACATTCAACAATAAATTAAAAAATAAGGGGATAATAAAAATATAAATGCAAAGTGAAAACATAAATGTAACAAATATTCGATGTTATTCTTAGAATAAAATTTTGCAGCGTGAGAAAACTTTAAGTATCCTAAAATATCCAGCACCATATCATATTTTGGAGTGAGTACTACTAGTTACGCAATTGCTAATATCTTTCATAGAACTTTCCAGCAACAAACTCTTGTCGTTCAACGACGAATAAATTAAAAAGAAAGAGGGCAGTGAAAACGTTCTCATTAACATGGTGCATATATAAAGAATTTTAAGAAGCATCACACGGCAGGCTGCTGCAATAATATGCTCCAGATTGCAACCATATGTTCTACGGTGCGGTTCCTGCCAACTGGATGAGCGGGCAGGAGATCAACACTCAATAGTTTAGTCAGCACAAATAACGAGAGCCACGAGAAAGGTTCGGTGGCGTTCAGTTCCTCACCTGCTTCACCACCCCGTTGCGCAGTTTCACTGGTGCCTGAGGTGCACTCATGATGCCGCGCGATGGTCCTCGAACGAGAAGATCGTTCCAGATCAGCACGTGCGTTCTCTTAAGTCGAAGGTTCGATAGCAGCTGTGCTCGTGACTCCGCAATTTATCGTTCCTCGTGGTGCGTTTGGGAAGAAAAAAAGAAAGGACAGTCTTTCTCTCTCTCTCTCTCTCTCTCTCTCTCTCTCTCTCTCTCTCTCTCTCTCTCTTGTGAAGACTGCGAACTCAGGAATGACGAGTTGTCATGTTGGCTGATGTATGCGAGGCAGAGACAGGCAGCCCAGGTCTCGCAGGAATCTCACGTTTCCTCTTCACGTATAATCGCGGCTGTTACGACCTTACGAGTGGCCTACGATCGGCGCGAGCGCGATCTACACACCGCAGGAGGCACGCTACGAAATGCGCTTGGGCGCGATGGTGATGTGGCAACACGCGACAACACGCCGCGTAACACAGTGTCGCACTCTATGCTCCGCCTTCGAATTGGCGCGCACGAGAGCGGTTCTTGGCAGTCTTGGGACGCGGTCCCCTTGGCAGTCAGCATCATGACACTAGGGTATCAGGGGTTCCACAATAAAAGGAACAGGGAACAGAGAACAGAGAATAATGCCAGTATTCAGACTTTATACTTAAGGCTTCCTTAAATTTATCTTTAGATGCTCAGCAGCCAACGAAATAATTCGTAGAATATCTAAAGATAAATTTAAGGAAGTCTTAAATATAAGGCGTGACTATGAATACAAAGGTCTCCGCACAATAAAAGAAATAGGGAACAGAGAACAGAGAATAAGAATTTCAACCTATCAGAAATCATGCATTGTGGAATGCATAGTTTCTGATAGGTTGAAATTCTTAGGAGCTCCGCACAATAAAAGGAATAGAGAACAAAGAACAGAGAATAACAATTTCAACCTAGTTAGAAACTGTATATTCCACAATGATTTCTGATAGGTTGAAATTTCTTATACTCATTTCCCTGTTCCTTTTATTATACAGAGCCTCTCAATCATGAAACTTTATGATTCCCTAGGATGGTAAGTGAAAAGTGAAAATTTTTTGAAGTTAATGGAGAAATTTTTCACTTTTCACTTTTCATCCTAGGAAAAAAGTTTCATGATTGATATGATAAGTTTGTTTTTTATTGCTGCTTTTTGAATTGGTACACACAGTGCAATAAGTTGAAACAAACATTTGTTTTACTTTAACTTCTTGCACTGGTTTCAAGTGTAACAATAAAAAACCTCATGATTGATATTTCGTCTTTCATTATTTTGTATTCATTATTTTGTATCCTTAGAAGAAGAGAGTCTGGACATTCGGGATTCCGGATGATTGGTGAACATGACTTATGTCCTCACAATGGCAGCACCAATACGGAACCTTTGTTCACTCTGCGCGAATGGGAAGAAAATTAGAATTCAAATACATCATACTCGGAATTTATAGTATTGGGTTGTCTAGAAAGTTCGTGCCGACTATATAACCTATATAATTTAATAAATATATATTAAAATTTAAATCTTTTGCGTTTCAATTTTCCTTCAACATCGGCACGAACTTTCCGGACAACTCAATAGTATCATAGAAGTAATGATGTATGTGTATTTCCTAAAAAAATTGAGAACTATATCTTTGACGAAAGTTCAATGTACATACATACGATGCAATGTATGTAATATACACCGACTGTCCTAAAATTCATTACCACTATTACATGTGTACTATAGACAAAATATACTATACTTGAAATATAGGATTCACACTGGGTATGATCAACGCGATGTTGCAAACGCTTTGAAGCGTTTTTTAATTGGTCAGTTTGTAAACTTCTTTCTTCTAATTGGTCCATCAAACGCTTCAAAGCATTTGTAGCAAGACTTTGACTACAGCCACTGCGACATCCGTTATACGACATCTAACATTCATTGTTAATGCCTGTTCTACAATAGAATCGCAGGCCGTAAGAAATTGGCCAATCATAGTTAAGAGAGAAGAATAATCGACTAGGATTGATTAATTTCTTACGGCTTACCATTACGATTCTATTTATATATTAACATATACTACGACATAGATAAAATAATTTATTTGTTAAATTTTAAATATCCTCTGATGAATAGACTTTATTGCATGGTTTGTTTTATTTTTTAGAATTTAGATTCGTTACGCACACAACTCTACGAAGTAGATTGTACATACTACTGTTATATTTGGAATTAATATTATCATGAATTTCTGAAATTAGACTTAATTAATATGAATAGTTCTGGATCGGTGTAATGTTTTCATTGAGAAAACATGATCGATTCCAATTTATCGCTATGAATTTATTAAAATTTAATATGTTTACTTCAGAAATATCTCATATATGTGAATTTAAACAATATTAACAAATGATTAATATTCATATTTGCGATTTTTTAATATTCTATTAATATAAAAAATTTAATTTTAAAAAATAAATTGAAAATATAATTTAATTATTTAATTTTATCAAATATTATTTAAAGTGTTCTTCTATATCATGTTATCATTAATTTATGTGTATGTGTGTGTGTGTGTGTGTGTATTAGTTTAATTTAACGAAAATAACTTTGTTTTAAAAAAATAAACTAAATAATTCATATTTGTTTTTATCAATTATTTAAAGTATTCTTTCTATCATGTTAATTTCTATCTTAAATTCAATTAACAAAAGTAATAATTTAGTTATAGGATGATAATAGTAATCGTTTAAATGGACAAGATTAATATTTTCGTTAAGAAAATAGAGAAATTCTAAATTCGTCACTAAGATCCGATTGCATCAACGTTACTTTGACTTTAAATGAGACTTAAAACTTTCTCTGTCTCTTTTAAAGCGAAAGAGAGACAGAGAGAATTTTAAGTCTTGCTTAAAGTCAAAGTAACGTTGGTGCAACTGAGCCTAAATTTATTAAATTTATGTATCGAAATTTAATATTTCCTTCGAGAATAATCCATGCAAAAAATAATATTGAAGACCAACAAATGATTAATACTCGCATATATATTTTTTTAAAATTGTATTAGTATGAAAAGCTTAGATGACTTTACAAAAATGAATTAGTGATAAATTTAATTATTTTTATCAAACATTGTTTGAAGTATTCTTTCTGAGATTATTACAGAATAGTAAATTATAATTTCTTGAGATCAAGCATTAGTAGGAATATATGGGTGAAAATACTTTGAGATTAAATGCGATTTCTTTTATTTTATTGCGCATAATATTTTTACCTTTATTCTACAATTAATTTAAGGTATCCGATGGAATGATGTAAGTGAAAACACGCAAAGTATAAAAAAAATGTTAATGCGAGATGAATGACAAAGCACGATACGTAAAATGTAAAAGAATGAACGTTTCGATGAAATCAAACGGTAAGCTTGTCGATAGAATTGTGTGTGAGACACGTATGCTAAACTAAAGGATTTCTGTAAAATCGATACAGCGATCAGCACAGTGAACGTAACACCTAATTCTGTCGGCACTGAAATGAGAAAACCTTTTAAGAGCTGCTTGAATATTAAAAAAAAAAGTCTCGCTTTTCACGGATCTAAGAAAGTCTTTGGATTCGAGATTTCGATATTATATTCGACAAGTCTTATCGTAAATTTAATTCGCAGTTTAATCCACTTCTTCCATTCTCGACGCTTCTTCTGAGTCACCCTCCAACGTGGGCACTTCCATGTCCATCTTCTCGTCCTCTGCGTTCGACGTATCTTCATCGTCAAAACCTAGACCTAACTTGATCATCCTATATATTCTGGAAGCATGCACTTGCGGATCTTCGAGGGCAAAACCGGACGACAAGAGTGCAGTCTCAAAGAGCAACATGACTAGATCTTTCACCGACTTATCGTGCTTATCTGCCTCAGCCTTTTGTCTTAAGTTTTCCATGATAGGATGATCGGGATTGATCTCGAGGTGCTTCTTCGCGGCCATGTATCCCATGGTGGATGTGTCTCGAAGTGCTTGCGCCTTCATGATTCTCTCCATGTTCGCCGTCCAGCCATACTGCGATGTGACGATACAGCAAGGAGAGTCAACCAATCTGTTAGATACTACAACTTTCTCCACTTTCTTATCTAAGATGTCCTTCATAACTTTACAAAGGCTCTCGAACTTGGCCTTGTCTTCCTCGCGCTTCTTTTTCTCATCTTCGTCTTCCGGAAGTTCTAAGCCCTCTTTTGTAACAGATACCAACTGTTTTCCATCGAATTCTTTCAGTTGCTGGACGACGTACTCGTCAATGGGCTCAGTCATGTACACAACCTCGAAGCCACGCTTCTTCACGCGTTCTACGAACGAGCTATTGGCTACCTGTTCCCTGCTCTCGCCAGTGATGTAGTAGACGTGCTTCTGGTTCTCCTTCATTCTACCAACATAATCTTTAAGTGAGCACATCTCATCGCCGGATGCAGAAGTGTGATAGCGAAGCAACTCTGAAAGCTTTTTCCTGTTCTGGCTGTCCTCGTGAATACCCAATTTCAGATTCTTGCTGAATTGCTCGTAACATTTTTTGTAGTTCTCCTTGTCTTCCGACAATTCCTCGAAGAGTTCCAAGCATTTCTTGACAAGATTCTTCCTAATGACCTTCAGAATCTTATTCTGTTGCAGCATCTCACGAGAAATGTTAAGAGGCAGATCCTCGCTGTCTACGACACCCTTGATAAAGTTTAGATATTCCGGAATGAGGTCTTCGCAGTTATCCATGATAAAAACACGACGTACGTACAATTTAATATTGTTCTTTCTCTTCTTATTCTCAAACAAATCGAAAGGTGCACGACGTGGAATGAACAGCAGCGCTCTGAATTCCAACTGTCCTTCCACGGAGAAGTGTTTCACAGCCAAGTGGTCTTCCCAATCGTTAGTCAAGCTCTTATAGAACTCGCCATACTCTTCCTGCGTGATGTCATCCGGATTTCTTGTCCAAATCGGTTTTGTCTTGTTCAACTCCTCATCTTCAGTGTATTTTTCCTTGATCGTCTTCTTCTTCTTTTTCTTCTCTTCCTTAGGCTTATCCTCTTCCTCATCCTCGCCGACATCTTCGATCTTGGGTTTGTCATCCTCTGCCTTTTCTTCTTCCTTTTTCTCTTCCTCTTCCTCCTCGTCCTCGCTCAGTTCCTTGTCACGTTCTTTCTCGACGACGAGCTTGATAGGATAGCCGATGAACTGCGAATGCTTCTTGACGATTTCTTTGATTTTAGACTCCTCCAGATATTCTGTCTGATCCTCCTTAATGTGAAGGATGATCTTGGTGCCCCGTCCGATCGGTTCACCATTGTCGGGACGAACCGTGAAGGAACCACCAGCGGAAGACTCCCACAGATATTGTTCGTCGTCGTTGTGTTTGGAGATCACGATGACTTTGTCGGCCACGAGGTACGCCGAGTAAAAACCTACACCGAACTGTCCAATCATGGAGATATCAGCACCTGCCTGCAGAGCTTCCATGAACGCCTTTGTACCGGATTTGGCAATGGTACCCAAATTATTTACAAGATCGGCTTTGGTCATGCCAATACCACTGTTAAAATGAAGAAAATTCAATTTAAAGACATTATATATTAATACATATATACATATTGCATGTATATATTGGATCTGTTCTTTTTATGTCCCTTTTTACCAATGTAAATTAACTTTAATCTCGGTTTAACTCACTCTTCATCTTTCTCTATTTCTAAGAATTAGAAAAAGATAAAAAGTAAGTTGAACCGAAATTGAAAATTTAACATGGAAACAAGAATTAAATTAATATACTTTTTGTATCGTTTATTTTTTTCTTGTTTTTTTTTTATAGAGAAAGGTGAATGACAGAAATTTTAATTGGAAACAGGCCTATTTCTATAAAAAAAAAATCAATACTTACGAATCAAGAATCGTCAGGGTACGGTCGTTCTTGTTCGGTACGATCTTAATAAACAATTCCTTACACGTATCCAACTTGGATGGATCCGTGAGAGATTCATATCGAATTTTGTCCAACGCCTAAAAAAAATTCATAAAAGATTTAATATCGCGTCATCAACAAGACTCAATTGTTTGTAATTTATTTCCAAATTCATGTAATTATTAATTTTATTTCTACAAATTTGCAAACATAACAAACAGAAAAATTAGAAAACGTTATATATATATCACACAGAAATGATATAAAAAAATTTTTAATCTGAAAAAATATTTTAAAAATTAATAAATATTTACAGGTTATCTTAAATGAGCACAATTGGCACAATTCGCAGTAAATTAATATCACTAAATTTTTGTTAACCTCCATTACTCGCATGAATTTTTAAAATATAATTACAGAGTATTCCTGACTTTAACATATCTCAATTTCCATTGTTCTCTTTCTTCGATGATTTATAATTAAATAAAAATTGATAACATTCTATACATCTTTTAGACAAAAACAAATATGCACACAATTTTTTTTAATATTAAAATGTAGAAAAATTGGAAGAATTATACGAAATATTCCTCATTTTATTTTTAGGTTCTTGGTTTTTTTTATCTGAATGTGTCTCTCCCCCTCTCTCTCTCACAGATTATCTCCGTTTTTTTCTTCCATTTTGAAGGAAAAAAATAGAAAAGACGAATCGTGAAAGTTTAATTAAAAGCAATAAATTCAAGGATAAAATGAAGTAAATGTTTCGTGTAACGCCTCTAATTATTCTATATTTTTGTACCTTTGTGTATTTTCATATATAAAATATATTCCAAAAAAGAAAATCGTTCCTCAAATCTCGTTTTTCTAATTTTAAATTATTTTATATCCATGTAAAAAAAATTTTTTAAATTATAAATTTTGAATTATTCTTTTGTTGCTCCTGAACGCTCAGGATGAAATTTCTAAATGTGACTATATAAAAGTTAAACGAGGTTAATTAACGATAACCTAAGATACTTACATCGGACGAGTTGGAGATCAATTCTCGGATGAAAATCTCCTTATTCGAATAAAAGGTGTTGATGATCAGGCTCATCAACTGAGCGATTTCGGCCTGGAAGGCGAAGGTCTCCACCTCACCGGCGTCCGTCATGCTCACGTCCTCAGGCATTTTTCCACAAAATCAAATTCAAACGGGAAAACACCGAATGCAAGTATTGCAAGCAGTCGTTAGAGATCGTAATCCGAATTAGGGCACACGATGCGCAAAGAATAAATCACTAACAGCTGTCACCTGTCTGATACGAGAGCTCCGTAACGAATGACTCGCTCGCGGCGCGCGGCGTCGCTTTTAAACAAGCACGTCGAACACGAATATTCTAGAAGGCGCCGATGGCGGAAGTTCGTCCGGCTTCTAGAACCTTCTATCAAGCAAGCGTTCCGCGAGCGGGATCGAACGGGAATCTCGTCCACCATCACGAGTCACCTGAGAATTGGAAAAATTATCAAAAAAATTGATGCGTCAAGACGCGAACGATTTTCCAAGCGAGAAACGTCCGCTCGGATTTGGCTGGTCGCCTCGCTCGCGTGACTCATGTGGTTCGCCGGAAGTGACGACATTTTCCGAAGATCTAGAACCATCGCGATAGCTCCCGCGCTCTTCGAAGAGGTGGGGCGTACGCGCGTCGTCCAACGTCTATGTGCACGTATATGTGTGCGTTCATGTATAACGCGATCGACCACGTTCTTTGGAGTATCCAGCCCTTCTTCTCGATATGCCGAGGATGATTTTAGGCGCGTTAAGTGTTTACACGTAAAACTTGAAGGAATATCTTTGGCTCGTTCAGTTTTCTCCAATTTCTTGGGACTGTTTTTGAAAATTTTTTTCGTAAACGTAGATAGTAAAGTGGCCTTGATGAAGGTCTGATTCACGTTTGCAATGTTGAGAATCGTTTCGTCCTCATTCGAATGTTTAAACAAAGACAAATGATGCTCATGAGTATGAGGCTTTTTGCCTCCTATTTCTTGAATTCTTGCTTTTTATTTCTTCCCTGTAAAACTGACGTTATTTATTATTGTCACTTTGATGTCAGAATGACGTCTTTTCATTCATTACGAATTCGATTGTTGTAGCAATAAGATATGGTTATTATAAGGTTTGCTTGATTTATTTATACATCATTCTGTATGTATTTTTCTTCTGAAATTCGTCAATTTTTATTTCAAGCGATAAAAAGACAAAATATAAAAAGAAAAGAATACATACATACACTTATTAAAAAAAGATGATTCGTGGACAAAATAAAGGTTATATAATTATTTTTTTATACACTAAACGTAAAAGCACTTTATAAAATGAAATCTCTAAAATATAATTTTTATTATTTAAATAAATAATTTTTATAATTTATAATTCTCACTGATACATTTATCTATAAATTTTCAATAACTCATCCTTTCCCAGTTTTAAGAATTAAAAAAAGATAAGTTAATCTACATTGGTAGATAACACGGATATTAAAAGGCTGTTAACTCCAAGCACAAATTATTCTAGCAATTGTTATAACTTGCAGCTTGCATCAGCAAATTTAGTGATAATTAACATTCAAAATAATAATGAGAATATTTTCGAAATGAATCGTTATTCATCGTTTTCGCAATTTCGTTTCTAGAAATTTCCTTTTCAAATGAAGAGATTTCCTTTTAGATTTATTACTTGGAATAATCGTCACAATAATGCAGCTCCAACGCGGTCGGTGTCACACTCGATATGCTCACAATCGAAGAGAAGGTTAAGGTTAAGACCGACTGATTAAGAAGATTCGCGAAATCGTCCGTCTGTGATTCATCTGTGCTCATCTTCTTCTGGGAATCATGGATCCCGGCGTTCTTTCGCGGCTGATCCCGCAAAGCAAGGAACAGGTGAGACCAGCCTGTAAGAAATGCGGCTACGCCGGGCACTTAACCTATCAGTGTCGCAATTTCATCAAGATCGACCCCAACAAGGAGATCGTGCTGGACGTGAGCAGCACGAGTTCGGACAGCGACGAGAATTACGTCACCCCGTTGACGGAGCTGCGGGAGCGCGAGTTGCGGAAAAAGCTGCGAGTGGCGAGGAAAAAACGGCGGGAAAAGAAGGTCAGGAAGAAGCGTAAAAGGAAACGCGAGAGCTCGGAGAGTAGCGAGTCCTCATCGTCGTCGTCCAGCGAGGAGGACAAGAAGCACAAGAAGGGAAAGAAGAGGAAAAAGAAGAGTTCTAAAAGCAAGAAACGCAAGAAGCACAAGCGGCACGACGATGACAATTCGTCTGATGGGAGCGAGGCAAAAGGTGACAGGGGGAGAAAAATGAATTGTTCATGAGAATTCCCGATTCATTTCCAGTTCCTTCTATCATTGAATATTGAATGACGCGTGACGGTGGCGTTTTTTAATCGTATTACATTCGCACCCGTTTTTCTCATCCATAAAGGAATCGCCACCTTACTGTGTCTACTGACTTGAACTGACTTGAACTGTAAATAGGAGCATGTATTTTTTTCTACTTGTATAGAGAGTGACATTTGTAATAAAGAGTTGTAATTCACAAAAACTGCTAAGATTTTACGAAAGGAATCATACATGTTTTTTTTTTACTATATTTAATTTTATCTTATTTTATCTAATCTCATTTGTGACACGATAAACGTAAATTGAGAATGCTTATTTAGTCTTTTTTCTGTTACATTTTATAAAATATAATAGTTGTTTTTATTTATAAATTTCTAAGAACAAGATGTTAATGTCAATTATAAACAGTTTCTTTTGAAAATGATAGTTTTTAAAATGATTTTCTAAAATTTGGATTAAAACGAGAAACAATATAATCTGCAAAATTATTTTTATGATACAAATTAAAATTCAGTCTTTTTCATCTTTTTCATGGAGCCTTAAATAGCTGTTTAAAAGAAACAGTTATTTGCATATTTTTAGAAGCACGTTGATAATTCTTAATGAACTTTCTACAATAAGTCATTACTTTTATTTACTTAAGCTTAATCTTGAGAAAGAAACAATAAGAAATTAATCAATCACAGTCATGTGAAAAGAATAGTCATGATTGATAAATTTTTTATGGTTTAATACTTGAATAGTTCAAGTATGGCTTATTATTGTAGAAAGCACATAATATTTATTTAAAAATGAGTATTAGAATGAATTATGTCAAGAAAATGGATGATGCAAGAAAACGTTTGACATGATTTTTCATCACATTCTATAGAATTTTGAAATCTAAAATGCAAATTTTTAAAAGTGAATTTTTAAAAAGTGGAATGACTTAATTTTCTACGTTATATAAATATAAAGAGAACAAGTTATTTTTCAAAAGTGATATTCTTAATCTTAGTTACAAAATTGCGTCATACAAAATTGCAACGTCATTAAAGCATTATAAAAAGTAATGCTAAAAATAACAGTTCATCTTTATAAAGAAATAGCACAACTGCATCTGTAATATGCAAATTAAAGATGTTTGTCTATTATTTTCCGTCACACTCCACAGATTTATAATCTAAAGAAAATATTTAAAAAAAATATATATTAAAGTCGGAGCGATGCTACATTAAATAATTTTTAATCTGTTCGAAAATAATGATTTCGAAGAAATAATAGCAGATAGATATGATAGCTACAAATTATGTTTTTTCTTGGTTTTTTCATCACATTCTACAGAATTATAAAAAATTCTTAAGGAAATAATACTGCAATTTTCTAAAAGCGTAGGAAGTGTGGATAGGGATGCCTACATCAAATAGTTTCCTAACCTATTTCATTAAAATTATTAAATCTGTTTGTGTTGCTTGAAATCTCTAAAATTGTATTTAAAAGGAGATATATATATTTGAAATATATATTTGGATATTGAAGAAAGAGAAAACCGAAACATTGTAAGTGCAATAAGTCCAACAATAGGCCTGTTCTTTTTGGCTGAACTTTTGCAGTTCATTTTTTTTCCTTTTTTTCTTCAGGAGAATCGAAGAGGAAGAAAAATGCATTGATGCAAAAGTTCAACCAAAAAGAACAGACCTAACGGCTATTCCACACAAACCTGCATAACCACATAATCATATGCATAAAGAAAATTATCCAATCACATTTCTGCCATAAAGACAACATAAAATACGATTGGATGATTTTCTTTATGCACACGTTTATGCAGCTATCAAATTTGTGTGGATTGGCCCTAATATGAACAGACTATAACAAAATGAGAGAAATTTGATAACTGCCGTTTTTTATTGGCCAATCCAATGCGTCGAAATGGCGAAGTCATGAACGCGATTGGTTGGCGTCGGCCAATCCGGTGCGCCAAGATGCCATCAATCTTTTAGGATAATCCTAAACAATACTGAGTTTATGTAAAAATTGTTATTATCTCTTTCTATTATCTCTGAAGAGTTATCGCGATTAAATACTCCAAATTAATTTTAGATTTAGAATTATCAACGAGAAAATTTGTATTCTATAGTAATTATCATAAAAAAATATCTAAGAAAAAAGAATTCGTTTAACTTATTGTTTCTAACGTCGTTTATCTTCTTTCTACTAAGAGGTAGGTTATGTTGCCACGAATGTTATTGTAATATTAAATACATTATGCAATTTTTTACATTATATGATGTTTCAGATTATCCTAAAAGGAGATTAAAACGATAATGTTGTCGCCTTTTGCTGTGTCAAGTGTAAGCAGAAACATTTCTACTTCAACCCCTGTGAGTCAGATAAAATTGAGTCGATTGAGAGTAATGGATAACAGCGAAGCAAGCTATGATGGAGGGTAGACCATCATACACATATGTAACAAATGCAGAATGGAATACATCGGTAAGACAATAAATGAAAGACTATTTAAAAGGTATTATCATTTTATAGGAAATATATTTAAACATTGCTATACGTATATTATTCAGGTGATAGAATTTTAATTGCTATAAGAGATGAAAAGAAAAAGGATATATTGATTGAATTGAAACAGCAACAATTTCTTAAAGTTTCCAAATTTGATAGCAACAATCTGATACTCATAGACGACAATGGCACACCTCTAGGTACAAGAATACAGGTGTCTATTCTACACATATTCCAAAAATGAAAGAACAGACTCACAGCAAAGGAGATTATATTAAACTAATAGCGATTGCATTCCAGATTTGTATAGTGTATCTATCTTGCCTACCATTGTAATATATGTATTAAATATTTCATTTTAATGTTAATATTGTACTTATTTAATATTTACTGCAAAATTTGTAGTATGAAAGTATGTTACTCATACATCTCTGTGTATTTTATTGTATATTAATATTTTAATAATAAAATATGTCACATTCAAACTATTTTTTGTTATATATGCATTAGAGGTATGTTCCACTTAACACATGTTTGCAACGTTCGTGTCATCATATTATTTCGACCTTATTTAATGTTTGAACACAAGAATGAAATGATCTTATGTATATGTATGTTGATTTGACATAAGTAGCGCTAGCAAGTGTAACTTTAGTTCAATTATCAGCCACGCGATGTCTATCACTTTGTATTTAAACGATTATTTAAATTTATTGTCAAAGTTATATTATGCCTATGTTAATTGATTTATGATATGTTTGTTAAAATTTTAACAAATTGCATAATTTTAATTCTTTACCTTTGAATAGAATTTATTATCAAATGTCTTCATCGAATTCGGAAATCAAATTAGTAATGCGAATAATTCTTCAGTTTCCCGAAAGCACTTGTTTCCGATATGATTCCTATATAAGAATAGAATATAGATGAGCATTTCGGATCCTCTGTGAGGATCGGTAGTTTGATATTGGTGAAGAAGGTGCTTCCTGTCCTTAATCTGATAAATTAGACTAGAACAACATGATTTAATTATCAAAATCTTTATTCAATTTAACAGGCTCAGATACAAAATAATATGATATTAAACTGTGTTGCAGCATAGTAGGTCTGGTATAAATAAAAAGCTATAATAAAGCTTTCACACAACCTCATATCAAAACAAAAACAACCCAACTTGGATGGTATGCATAATCGGATCTTATTAGACAATCTATAACTTCTGAAGAAGCGATCGATCTTCGGATTTTTAAGACTGTCTTCTGATCGACTATGAATATTGGCCAATATCTACAAAAAAAAACAAAAAAAAAACAAAATACAAATTATTTACAAGTGAAGAAATTATTCAATCAATAAGATTAATATTAACAGAATATTGATTAACTTACTGACTTGATATAATTTAGGAACTTATAAATACTTAATGTAACAATAGTAAATTTGCTCGTGTTGCGATATTCACTGCTAATACTGAAAATCTATAATACATATCATCTATAATACATGTCTGTGCTGCAGATCAACACTAGCAGTGAATATAAGAACAAAGCCAATATAAATAGTATTACTACTTACCAGATTTACTATGTTGAAAACAGCAATTTGATATCAAAATACAGTTAACAAGAGTCATTGGACAGCAAGCGTTCATAGCGTTCACTATATATGTAATGTAGTGCTTATTATTCAACCAATAACGTTGACTTTTTTGCAAAAACATGCTTATGTTCAGCATAACGCAACATTTTTGCTGTTCAAAAATTTTTGTGATTGTCTAGTCTAAACGACCCGAAATGCACTCAACATCTCGCAAGACATGCTGATACGTTTACTTAACGGTCATTATGGACGCCATCATGGTGGAAAAAAGAAAGATGAGTCACTCCCATTATTCACTACGGTGGAGGGTGGAGGAAACAATGGTGGAGGAAACCATCATGGACTGATAGAAAATGGAGTAGGTACTACAGTCGTATCATCAGCTCAATTATTATCACAGTCGGTATTTGCATAGCGATTGGAAAAATTTCAAATACGTGGAATTATCGAAAGATAGAAAGCTTTAAAGTCTTACGAGAAAATAGAAATCAGTTTCTCACTTGATCGTCATTCCGATTATGGAAGAACGTAACAGTTTTTATTCATGAATCGCTCGCTCTTCATTTTAAGTAAGTATATAATTTTGTTTTTTATCTTTTGTCAAAAAATCTCGTTTTTTTTCGTGTGTTTTTGCATTTACATTTTAACAACGCTTTTACTTGATATTAGCGGTAGAGAATTTAATAGATTGCGTTTCATGATCTTCATAACAGTCTTAACCTAAAAAAATAATGTGAGAAGAGCCACAGATTTTTCTATATTATGAAAATTTATATTCTTTTATATTCGTTATATAGAAATCTATAGCACGAGCTCTTGTAAATAGGTATCATATAACCTCAAGGAGAGAAGACATAAATTTCATCAAAGGGAAACAAGCAGCAAGCTCCAACAAGCTGTTAACTCAAAGATTGAAGAGAACAAGTAATTTTCTCTAAAGAGAAGTATCACTTTATAAATTTTTGATCGCGATGACGCGGCATGCGAGGAATTGCACCGCTGGTGCAGTATACACATATCATGAAAAGAAGAAAGATGCTGCGGCATCAGGTTATGGCACTAACACACAACGAGTAGGAAAGGACTCCGTCAAAGATTTTGACTGTTGTTGCCTGACTCTACAACCATGCAGAAATCCAGTAATAACGTAAGTATCTTATATCACAAATCTTGCACAGGGTATTTATTATTTGTAAAAACTTCAAAAACTTGAAATTTTGAGGGATCCCTTTTTTATCTTTAAAAATCGGGAGTTCCATGAAATTTTTATTATTAAGACTCAAGGAAATTTTTGGAATTTTCTTATATAGAGTAATATTGTCAGTATTTGTTAATATTGACAATATTATTGTAATTGCTATTATGACTTGTTCATGTTTATTTTAATCTCTAATATCTTAACATATTTTTTATTTTTTTCTAGTTATAAACATTAGAGATTAAAATTAATCTACATTGATAGAAATGGACATGTGACTTATATCTATATATTTACATATTTTATTTACAATCAACAATCCATCATTGCAGGAAAGATGGCTATTTATTTGATAAAGAAGCGATATTGGAGTATATCTTGACTAAAAAAAAAGAATATACGAGGAAATTGAAGGAATACGAGAAGCAGAAGCAAAAGGAAGAGGTTAGATTATAGATGAGATTTAAGTCTAATGTACAGATTGCAGAAGCGTTCTTCCAGTACTATTGTAGCATATTCCATGTTTGGGTGTTTTTCATTTAGTGACATAAATTGACACAAGTGTTCTGTCTCTATTGCTCATTGAATGCCAAGAAAGCAGGATTGACAAAGACTAATTTTTTTTAAGAATAAAATATATTTTTTCTTAAATATGCTTTAAAGAGTAAATATGTTTTAAAGAATATTATAAAAAACATATTAAAATCATCAATCAAGTATGTTTTAAACTGTTTAAAACATGTTTTTTATCAACTCTGCAAGAAAGATAGAATGTTCATATCAATTTGTGTCATTAAATAGAAAACATCTTTTCTTTTGTATATAATGAATGATAAATTTCAACCTCAAAAAGCCTATCAAATGTCATATCTACAGTGTGATATATGATATTTCTTTTGTTACTTTTTATTAAAAATTATCGAAATTATCAGACAGTTTGAATAGTCGATATATTTATGTACGCTGTATTTATTATTACAGGAGCAATCGCAAGAACAGACAGTCAACGAGGAACTGAAAAAGTTGCAAAATTTTCTAAAAGGTGAGAAAACCATCGTATCAAGCAGTCCCAGTACATCGGATGGAGATTCGGTTTCTAATATGAAAAACGGCAAGAACAAAATGCTACCGAGTTTCTGGATACCCTCAAAGACACCAGGAGTAAAGGAAATCTCCTTACAGAAACCTGACAAGACCATTTATTGTCCTGTCAGTGGAAAGCCATTGAAAGTGAAGGATTTGATTCCGATAAAATTCACAGTGATCCAGGATCCAGATGATAAGAGATCGCTTATCGTTAAACAGGCGCGATATATGTGTCCTATCACGCACGATGTATTGGGCAACAGTGTCCCTTGCGCTGTGATAAAAACAACGTAAGAGACTTGAATAATTTTCTAACGTTGCGTGAATCACAAATAACAATTTTTGTCATGTTTAAACATTTTGTATTTGTAGCGGTGACGTAGTCACAATGGAATGTGTGGAAAAATTGATAAAAAAGGATTGGATTAATCCTTTAGATAATTCTAGATTGACACCATCTGATATAGTCCCCTTACAAAGGGTAAGTAGATATAAACAGTATTAGAATAATACAAAGAGTACATATAATACAAAGAGTAATATTCATTTTATTATTTTACAGGGAGGCACTGGTTATGCATTTGTTAATGATTCATTAGAAGGTAGACACGAAAGGCCGGTGTTACAAGCGTGAAAAGTATTTTTCGTCGCTCCATTGTATATAAATGTTTTTAATTTCATTAAGAAAATACAAGTGCTGTAAATATTTTGCTGTATTTCATTGTAGATATTTAATCAATTATAATTAAGTATTATCATTTACATAACACTTTCTATATATACTTGCATAATACCATAATACCATAATTATTTTATTTATTACATAGAAGTATGCGAGAATAGAAAAAGGAAATTACCGCTATCCCTGACGTTCTAAAAAAATAGCTAAAAACATTTGTATGTGTTTGATTTTATCCACTTACATTAAAGAAATCAAATTTAGTTTATAAGTCCGTTTACGTAAAAAAACCAAAATTTTGCTTGTAAAAGAATAAAATATAGAAGCAAGAAAGAGATTCTGAATTAAATTTCGGGATTTGCACACTGAAAAAAATTAAAAAATAAAAAACATTTATGAAACAAAAAATAAATACAAATTAAAAAAAGGCAAAAAATTTAAAGAATAAAAAGAAAATACATAATATATATAGTGTAAGTATAAGCATAATAAGAGCATATCTGTAACTTATCTTAAAATCTTTTTTTTTTTTAATTGGAAGATGAATAAAAATTAATTTTATCTTTCATTCTGCTTCATTTATAATATATCAAACATACATATAAGATAGCTTAATTTTGATTCTTAAATTATGTTAATTATTTTGCTTCTGTTTTTCTCCTTTAAATATTTATATTGTATTTATATTGTATTTGGATATGATGTGTATGATTATACGATTATATAACTCCCATTGATTGAATGGCCCAATTTCAAATACAATTTAATTTCTTCTCTGTCCGAGATCTCGGAGTGATTTCTAGTATTGTGAATACTAAGGCCTAATTCTATTAATGTAAGATTAACTTTAATTTCACTGAAATTACTCTGTTGAAATTACTGTTTCTGTCTGAAATTACTGTTTACCTCTTTATAATTTTTTGAATTAAAAAAAGATGGAAGAAAAAATTGAACTAAGATTAAAATTAATCTTACATTGATGAAATCGAGTCTCAAATTTTATTTAATAAAGTCACAAAGGGATCTAGTTGCTTTTGTACGTTCTACACTGTTAAAAATTTCATGAAATTTAGTCTATTTTCATGACAGTGCATTAAATTTAATGTATTTATAACTAAAAAGTATATATATTTATGTACATGTAATTTAATGTACACATTTATTACATTGAACTACTGTAATTTAATTTTCAGTTAAATTATTCATTACTTTTAATTTCGTTTAATTATGAGCTTCCTTTATAGCATTTCTAAAACTTTGTGTCCACGATGCTAGAAATCGATCAAGATCTGAAGAAAGAATTGACCAATCGCAATGGTCATGTGATCAAATTGTTCAAATGATTTGTTAATTTTTTCTCTGTCCGAGATTTCGGAGCGATTTCTAGCATCGTGGGCATCGGGTTTTACAGTGTATCGTTCTGAGGAGTGAGGACTGTTTTTTTTTTTAATGAATAAAAATTTTAATGGATACCGAGACGGGGATACCGAGACGGTGGCGCCATCTTGAGTGTCACGGTCTCTCGAGGGGAGGTTGCAAAGAACGCGTGCTCCGCCGGGTAAGCGGCAATCTGCGAGACGGCGCTCCGACGGTTCGCTGTCGCGCTCGTCGGGTCCGCGCGCGCGTTCGAAAGACGGAGCGTATTTCGCGTTCCGTGCGCGTGCCTGTCTTCTTCCTACTTTCGTGCGTGCGTGCGTGCGTCGTGCGTGTTTACGCGTTTTCCTCGTCGCCTGACGCAACGGAGATCCGCCACTGGAGTGTCTACCGCGCGGAGTGTTCACGCAGCGCGGGAGATCGCGCGTGTACCGAAACGCCGAACGACGACCACGACGACGACGACAACGACGACGACGACGACAGGGAGGTGAGTGCACTTAAATTTTCGCAATTCCGCGGGACGGCGACAAATCTATGCACCTCCAGTTATCATATCTGCGATGTGAAAATACCTCCGCATTTGTTTCTGTTTTTTTTTTTGTTACTTTTCTTATCTTTGCTTTCTTTCCTCGTTCGCGAAAAAGATTCGGTGTGAATCGGCAATTTTGGAACGCGGCGGCACGCGGAGGGTTTTTTGCGGCGATTCGAACGCTGGTTCGGATTGACAATTATGACACTTGCGAGGCCGATGATAAATAACTTAAGTAGGACATGTAAATGCATCGATTGCAAGTTTGTCGCGTGCGAGAGACTGTTGGGAGGAATCCGAGAAATCTCGCGAGCGCGCCACGTTTTCTAATTTAATCCCTTGTGTATGGTATTATCAGACCTGTCCTAGGTAGAACACAAACGCTTCTCCGCAAGGACACTGTACATACAATACAATGAATCATTTCGTCTTTGTTCAATATTGGCAAGCAACAAAGATGTAATGATTCATTGAGTTACACTGTTGGAAAATGCCCATAGTCGATTATTCTCTTAACATTGATTGTGATTGATCAGTTCCTTACGGTTTAAGCTTAAAAGCTTAAATATAAGGGAGTTTTTGCAATACTGTTTATCCGGATGCGATGAACGCTAAGGTCAGGTAATCTTCTTTTTAACAACTAATTAAGAAAAGGGTAACGTGACTTTAACATTCACCGCCTACCCATATTTGGATCCACATTATTGCAAATATAATAGCTTATTGTAGAAAGCCCATTAACGACAGTGTTGATATCTTTACAATGTCGTTGTGTATTTTTTTTTTATTATGTAGAATTTGCGCAACGACAGCAGAGTGTTTTTGCAATACCGTTTATCCAGATACGGTGAACATTAGGTCAGGTCATCTTCTTCTTAACAACTAATTAAGAAAAAGATAATTGTAGCGTTCACTGTATCTGAAGTCAAAATTGCAAAAACTCCCTAATATGAATAATGACATCGTTACTGTCGTTGAGAATTATGATCATTCTACAATAAGCCATCAGTAATAAATCAGAAGTTAGAAGCTAAAAATCAACCAATCACAATCTAATGTAACAAGAATAATTGACTGTGATTAGTCAATTTCTAGCTTCTGACTTCTGATTTATTACTAATGGCTTATTGTAGAATGTGTGTTATGGAATAAGAGGCTAAGTCATAATGATATTGTAGGACAGCATGACGTCATTTGTCACTTAAAAGTGAACTTATAAGTAGACAATAAAGTCATAAGACAAATAAAGTCATGATAATATTCTTATTGTATTTCCATGATTTCTATGTGTTCTACTTGAATTATCATACGCGCGGACAATAGAAATTTTTGCGAGCTATTACACGATCGTTCGAGAGGGAACGTTTCAATTCTTCGAACTGCATTTTCTTGTCTCCTTTGTTCAACGTCTGCATTACTCGCAAATTTCCTTCACGCGCAGCTTTTTACAATTTATTCGCTGCACTTTTCAGTATTTCTTTGCAGAACAGACTAATTTCAGATGGGATATATTTACTTAAAATGTCTACGAATGTACAGCTCGAATAAAGCTTGCAGCACCTGATTACACATTGAAAATTGAGAATTGCACGGAAAGAATTGTTTAATAATAATTAATTAATAGTTTCAAATTAATTAATACTATTATCAGATATCGCGTGAATCTCTGAACACATATATACAATAATAATTATTTTACAGTATTATTTTACATACTGCATAAAAAGTACATTTTTATTAAAAATTTACCTAAATACAAATTTGGAAATAATTTTGTTTGAATATCAAAATAATTATGTAGAATGTCAAACCTTTTGCAGCATTGTTTATTATGTTTGAGTTTCCTACATAATTATTTTTATGGTTCAACAAAATTATTTCCATTTAGCTAAATTTTTGGATATTTTAACAAATTAAAATAAAAATTAAAATAAAATTCTGATTAGTCGAATTCTAATGTTCAATTCGCAATCTTCGATGCACGATTATTGGCAGAATATTGGCTGAATATATTTTACAATTAATCAATGCATCGCCAATGAATTGCTACTAGGAACATAATCTGAAGCTAATATTTCATTTGTCATACAATTTTTTTTAGCGTATTAGGATGGACAGGATGGAGAAGTTCTCGAATCTCTCTATCTTATAGACATTCTTAAAAAAACTTGCTATACAATGAAATATCTATCAGCCTGATATAGAGATTTAAGGAGATTCTCTAAACTTATTAAAAAAGGATGGAAATTACATGATTTTTCTTATCTTAACATAAAAGCACGAAAAATGCAAAATGCCATCTTCTAAAAAATAAATAGTGAATAAAAAAGCAGCAAAACTATAATTTAAATAATATTTTCTATATAATAAAAATAAATTATAAAAATTAAAAAAATTATAAAAATTATAAATATTTACGTGGAAAATATTAAAAATTATAATGATTGTTTAAATTTAATGATAATTCGCAATAATTATTTAAATTAATTTACATAATTCTGATAAAAACGACGTTGCTATGTTTTCACTAGTGTAACGTTATATTTAAACAGAATTTATAAACGTTTCATAGATATTCTTACATGAAATTCATACGATGAAACTTTTTTTATCTTCAAAATGTTCTTCAAACTCTATTCTTTTATATCCATGTAATTCTTCAAAATTCTTGTATTTTAAATTTAGCGCGCAGTTTAAATAAAAGAAATGCTTATATATTAATTACAAGTTTATTCTCAACATTTGATTTGATATTCTTAATAAATTCTTACATTGTGTGAAAAGATTGGAGAACCTTTTTAAATGTGGGAGATTTTCACGATGATTATACGTCATGACATTATCGCGCGCGTGAGAGAGACGATATACGATCGCACGAGAGGATTCAGTGAACTTGGCGCGCGAGATGATCCTCATCTCGCTCTCAAATTTGAGCAAATTCCACGAATCTATTTGTTCGCAAGTGATCCATGGGTACTCGTTCCAACTTGTTGGTATTGTTGGTAGTCCACGTAATTGAGGCGAGCGAGCGAGCGGGTGAGCGAACAGTTCAATGGCTGAAGGAACCGGAGGCGACGTATCACAATATCACGTCGCGCACACAGTAGACAGTGAGATACAACGCGGCTCTTATCACCGCCGCGCGTACATTAACAGATGCATGTGCACGCGACGCATGCACCCGAGAGAACTCGTCGTAACGTTTATAATACAAACAACGCACACGCATGATTAGTGTGGTTACGCGTGCATCAACCGCGTCTCACCACATTTTTCTCAAACAAACGCATGGATTTCTTGCGATTCTTCTGGATTTCTCGTTTTTTTGAGAGATAAACGAGATCGAATCTAGGCCGATATTCATAATCTTATATGTAAGTTCGTCTTAGGTACAGCCTTAAGCTATCATGAACCAATCAAAGGCCGATTTATAGTCAGATCTTATATTCAAGTCATCATCTTAGTACAGTTTTAAGCTATCATGAACTAATAAGAGAGCCATATTAGTATCTTAAGACATTACTTAAGATCCTAAAATAAGAACAGACTATGAATACCGCCTATAATACTGCTATTGTATTTATTATAAGCAATTTTATATCCGACATCATATCTTATCTGCATGTTAATTATTCTGATTTATATGCTTAATTGCTTTTGTTTTACTAAACTTGTAACGAAATTTTATTTTCTTCTTTCAAAAAATCAAATTGGACACTCCACTGTTAAATTTACTAGTTTATTATTTATTTATAAGTACATACGTTATTATGGATGTTGTTTATTTTGAAACGAACCACCATTTTGACACACACA
>NW_017259206.1:5576322-5606599 GCF_001594045.1 Atta colombica | reverse complement strand
ACACACACACACACACACACACACACACACACACACACACACACACACACACACACACACACACACACACACACACACACGGAGAGAAAAGATTTGCTATGAACGCTAATCCTATGCCATATCGCAAATTATTTGCAGGTGTAGTAAATTTTTAATCTTTTCTCGTTACAAAAATTATTTGCAACGAGTACAGAACATTTATTAAATGTGCAAATTTGTTTATTACAAATAGAAAGCAAATTTGATGATGCAATCCCTTTGCATTATAGCAAAATCAAATTTTTCTCAATGCAATGGAAGTTAAAAATAATAAATATTTAACTCAAGAGACTGGGTTCAGACCACAGAAAGGGTAGTTTTATTGAAATATTAAAAAAATGAACTAGATACACAGATCTGAAAATAATCTCGCTGGATCATCAAAATAATTTTTAATTACGTCAAAGTGATGAACAGTGCTGCAAAAAGTTTTGACAATTTAGCAACCGTTTGAACATCTTATATAATTTGATGGCTCAACAAAATTGTTTTCTGCTAAATTTTTAGAATCGTTTTTATCGTATGTGCTTTCGGGGATGTATATCATAAGCTCGAGATGCGCGATCGACCGCATCAAATCGTTGAATTCCGATGTCTTCAGCCGGCATCGCGGAATATAGTATAGTGAGAAATTATGCTGTGCGTATCAGTCGTTGCATAATGGTTAAAAACGATGAGATATAGAGAGCCGAGAGCGGCGATACGATTATGTAAGAAGACAAACCAGTTGTCGAGAGCTCGCGAAAATGTAATTTTCACTCGCGGAAAATTTTATAGTTGTCGTTTTATAGTTGTTGGACAGTGTTTTTATTTTTAACAAAGTTGTTATCTCGTGGATCTATCGCATTCGAGCAATATCTATCTTCGAGGAACCTCGGTTTCCTTTGTAATGTCTCTATCTTTTTTTCAAAGGACTGATCGATACTCTTTCTTTGGCGCGATCTCAATCTCCCATTTGTTTACTAACTTGACTCGGTCTCTTAAAAAGATAATTAGCGTTATATTCTGCATTTGTTACATCGACCGATTACATAACGGATAATTCAAGGAACGGTTGGAGAATGATTCTTTTCATTACAGCGATGATATGGATGCTTGATCGCCGGTAAATTTCTATATTCTTTTACGCACTCATCATTCATCTTCTGTAATTCTTGTGAGGATAAATGACAAGCGAATTCCGCGTGTAATTAATCTATCTCTATTATGTAACTTTAATCAAAACCTCGCGTGATTGGTCTACATGTAAAGAATGGCTTTGTTGAAATATTTAAAAATTTAGCTAAATAGAATTGGAAATAATTTTGTTGGATTATCAAAATAATTATATAGGATCCTTAAATATAGTTAATTTAAATATAACTAAAATGTTAAAATTTTTTGCATCATCAACTTTTAAGCATTTTATTAATAGATTATCAAACATCGCAAATTTTAATTATTGTTAATTAAATATTTTTACTTTAATAGATTATTTTTATTTTTAATAACAAATTTTTTTAAATAATGTTTTAAGTTATCAAATTATGAAAGTAAAATTTACATAAGCAAAAAGCTTACGTAAATTAAACAAAACATAGGATAGAGAGAGGCAGAGAAAAATCCATTCATATTACATATATCTGAATCTTTACCTTCAAAGAAAAATAAAACAGATATTTTACGTATGTTAAAAGAATGTCTAATATTTGTTAGGAATATATAAATGCGGAAAAATTATTATAACATCGCTAAAGACGAGGCTAAAGATGGTTTGAAAAAAGCCGAAACGTACGATTCTCTGATAGTAAATATATTTTTCAAAGAAAATTTTTACGTACTAATTATAGGATAGGATTCTTTAATTTGTCTTCTTATTTACCTTTTTTTTACAATCCTTTTATAAATTTTAAATTTCATTGACTATTGAGAGAGCTATCGGTCTTTCACAGTGAAAGTACAATTCGGGAATTACTGACATTTTCTCTGTCTTTCCGAAAGGATGAAGTTTACTCCAAACTTATCGATGACAGCGTGTAAAGGTTTACGCCGCAAAGCATACCTTACACACATATCAGTGTGCAAACCGCGAATTGTACTTTCACTGTGAAAGACCGATAGCTCTCTCAATAGTCCCGATGTATATCCGCGTGTACAGGGATCCGGATGATTTTTTTTCCGGACAACCGGCGCATTACCTCGAAAAGCAGATTACTTATTCAAGGTTGGTCGAGGAAGCCATCGCCCACGTTGGCAAAGCCTCGCAAGTGTAATCGATGATTCAGTTTTTCCCGGTCGTCTTGCCGCTCGCTCGCGCGATTCCGTGCGCTCTCTCAATGCCGATAGCATTACGTAAAGATTTGCGAGTCGCGACCCGAGCGGACGGTGATCACTTCAATCGTGACCGATTGACAGAGAAATCGTATTATCAAAGACGTGTATATATTATTATATGCCACGAGTGCACACGCGAAATGTGATAAATCTAATCTGCCGACACTCGTACAAAATGTGATCGGGCAGATCTCGCAGCGCTTCGTACGACCGTAGATTCACGAAATAAAGAAATGCATTTGAGGCGCATTGTTGCATGGAAAGAACGATTTTGCTGAAGTATCCAAGAATTTATAATGGCTGGATATAGATTTGAAAATAATTTTGTTGCACTATCAAAATAATTATGTACACTGGGAAAAAAATATCTGATTGTATTAATTTGAAATTCTGCTTGAAAATGAATAATTCAAAACTTTTTGGTTGAATTTATTATAATTCTAGTTAAGAAAACCAGAATTTTAATTGAAAATGGACGAACCAGAAGAATCTTCTTTCAACTAGAAATTTTTCCCAGTGTAAAAAAACTTATGCGTGATGAGCTGCAAAATATTTGAACGTTTTAATCAACTTAAGCCTCTACTATAATCTGAATCTTTTTAGCACAAAATTTTAACTCCTTCATTTTTATTCAAATTTTAATTTTCATTGAATAAAGATTTTAACATTTAAGTTAAAAAACTATTTATTAATATAATAGAGATGATGAAAAGTAAATCTGAATTTTTTTGAAAACTTAGAATTAAAAGTAAAAAACGTGGACAAAAAAGATCCAGATTACAGACAAAGAATTAAATAATTATTCTAATGCTAGTTTCCATCAGTATATGATTTCTGATAAGTTGAAATTCTTATTCCCAATTCTCTTTATTCTGTCCCTTATAAAATAAGGCTTTCTTTCAAACTTGATCTAACTAAATATTTAGATATTTCGGCAAAATTGTTCTTTTCATTTAGAGAATTTTGCGTCGACTTTTGCGTATCGCGAATGCGGAAGCGGATTTCGGCGGCATCGCGCGATCGTCGAGCCAGAATGCGATCGCTCTTAAATCAACGAGCGATCGGGGTTACTTTACTCAAGCGAGCGCACATACGAGTCGCGGGAGGGGCTGCCTCGGTGGGAAAATGACCGGCGCGCCGTGCTCGAGAATTGCTTTGATATGAGGTAATGCGCGCCGCAAAACACGCAAGAAGCATTACGTAACGTTTAAACGTGTGTATACGTGGCAGCGACCGGCAGCTCGTTGGTATATTTATTAACGAGCGATCGTAGCTGCGGTTTCCGTCATGAAGAAACAACCGGCCCGAGCACTGATTTCCAAACGACTGTAACAGTGAATTCCGATCGGTGACGAAGTTTACAGGAGCAATTAGCTTGATCGCTACTTGACATGATTTAATGTGATATGACAAGGATTCACGACTGAAAGAAAATACCGACATAAATCAGCGATTCCGCGTCAGCGGCACAAATCAAGGCGCGATGATGCTCAGTTACCGTAAACGCAGCATCAGCTCCGTTTTTTGAAACGTTCGCAGTGTGCTCCCTTTAAATTAAGATTTCAAATATTCACAGTTTTTAGAAAACTATGCTAAAGAAAAGTTTGACATTTGTGACTTGCATAATTACATAGTAAAATAATTATAGTCTGAGGAAGTCCATTTTTGTAGTTATTAAAATGTATGTAAATATATCATAGTTAGAGTCTGAGTTAGAATTGAAAAAAAAACTATAATTATAATTCTGGTGTCTACTGTATATTTATTTGATACATTAAACTATAAACATAACAATTATTATTAATATTATGTCAGTAAGAATTATAAAAATTGGAATTCCTAATCATAAATATTTTATCATATAATTATAATCGAATATCAAATATTTGAAAAGAACGGTTTCGTTGAGAGAGAAATATATTTAAGAATGTAGCTACAGATAAATATCTGAAAATAACTTCGTTGAGTCATTAAAATAATTACACATGACGCTCAAATTGGTTGTAAAAATGTCAAAACTTTTTGCAGCATTGCTCTTCATGCTTGAAGTTCCTATGTAACTGTTTTGTTCAATAAAATTAATTTTATATCTGCTAAATTTTTTAATATTTCAGCAAAATCGCAGCAAAATTTTTTCTGTGCACTTTTTTCTCAGTGTGAGAATTTATTTAAAATTGTAGACTTATATAATACATGTAGACTTATTAAGGACTATCCAAGAAAAAACCTTCCCACACAAAAACTCATATCTGAGGAAGGAAAAAGGATTTTCAGAATCCAAAAACAGCGAAGAAAGAGGGCATCCGAGGAAGTGACTGAGACCACCATAAAAAGTATGATGGAGGGAAATCCAGAAAAAATTAAAAATTTTTGTCAAAAGTAGTTTTTAAGAATTTTTTTAAATATAGTTTTAATTGTAATTAAAAGACGTTTCTAAAATGGGTTTGCTTTTGAAAATCGGTCAAGTTGAAATAATGGATGTATATATATATATATATATATATACACATAGTGTCAAAAAATTGAAGATATTTTAAACACAGATTCTTTGAAACATTTTATACATAAATTGCATTTTTTGGAAATAGTCATTGTGAAAGTATATCCTCAAACTTATGCTAATAATAAATTTAATACCTTCACACTGATCTTGTCATCCCTGAATGTACGAAATTTTAATTCTGTCATTCGTAATTTTTAAGCTTTCTTCATTTGAAATCTATCATAGCCTTAGTATTTTTATATTAGACTTCTCATCTTAACATGTTATAAAGAATCTGTCTTTAAAATCCGTCAATTTTGAAACATCCTGTATAGTATACATGTAGTGTGTGTATATATATATATATATATATATATATATATATATATATATATATATATATATAGTATACATATATTTTTATTACATTATTTATTAATATTTATTTATTAATTGTGTAATGAAAAATGTTAATATGGCTATCTGATTGGTTCATGACAAGACTATACTTAAGACTGTACTTAAGATAGAAAACTAAGTATAAAGATTATTATATAAATATAAGATCTGACTTTAAGTACCGACCTAAATATCCGGTAAAATGTAGGGAAAGGGTACTGGCTCCAATCGTGAATTACACATTGCTCTGAAAAGGTCAAAGTATTTCAAATGCAAATCACATTAGATCTGTAAGGGTATTGGCTAGTAAATGCGGGACGCGATTCCTGCAGCCGGCCGGCCGGTAGGTCGTTGACGTTCTCTCGAATGTAATAATTATTTTCACGTGGCGACGAGAAACGCGCATGGAACGTGAAATGCAATTTTGGTTTTCGTGATGACGCGCGGACAGCCTCACGTTGCAGTTATCGACGTCAGCATAACACGCGTTTGTTTCATTCGTTTTTCCAAGTTGATTATGAAAGAACGATCCGAAATCATTTATTCAATGCAATATACAACCTTGGTTATAAGTATAAAGCACTCTCACCAAATAATTGACATAAACGTTCTAATTTAACGAAAGATAAATAAAAAAAAACAGTTTATCAGAAAAATTAGTATTTATTTTTATAACAATTTTAATATTTGTTATGCATTCTTTGGCTTTTATATTAGCGCCTTTTCCAAAAAAATGCAATAAATTGAGAGTGTTTTATGCTTATAGCCAAAGAGGCTATATTATATTCTTCATAGTATTTATTATAATGGCAGCGTTTAGCATAGGAAAAAAGCTTTGCAAGATTCTTTAATGTGATTGATGTATTTAGACTTAAGAGGATACAGATTAAGAGCAAGATCAATTTTATTCAAATTTGCCATCATATATCACATTATTGTTATCTTATAACACATTGAGGATAAAAATATCGATTTTTGTCGCAAAATATTAGCAAGTATCGTTCTAAATAAGAATGTTATGACTACTATCTCTAAGCTGTGCACTGTTTGTTTACATAAGTTACACTTCCTACAAAAAATTTCAAGTGATAACAATAATGTTTTTAAAGTTTTTATGCAGTGCGTTAAATATTTAAGATCTTGAAAATAAATAATTTCTACTTCTTTAGTCATGCATACTGTATATACTTCATTTTATAATATATCTATATATCAAATTTTTTATTTTACTTTATATTATTTTTTTACTTACTTGACTCTTGTCTTCTTTTTCCATTTCAATTAAGGTAAACGTTACAGTTATAATCGGAGTTTGTACGAAACTCTATATTTATTTATATTATTATTAATCTTTCAAATCTTTCTTTTTTATAATATAATATTATAATTTAATTATAATCTTTAAATAGAATTAAATTATAATGTTATAATAAAAAATACATTTCAAATTAATAATAATAAATTCGTGTAAGTGTTTGGATATAAGTACATACATGCCCAGTCACTTGCACTTTTGAATACTTGCGACAAACGCGATGACGTTTTTGCAGTTGGATAAATTCAACTGTAAACGCGTCAAACACGACAATGCTAAAAGTCATTATAATGTAGTTATTTTTCAAATGATGCGTGCGTCAAATGTCGCATTCATAAATTTATACCTTAACATCATTTCGCTTTATTTAAAATTCATCAGTGATATGATAATGCAAACAGTATTGGTTTTCAAACTAAATTCCAATCTTAGATTATGTGACATTCTTTTTAAAGCTGCTACTTTTTACAAAATTCGACATTTTCTACATTTAAACTCATTGTGCCATCACGAAGCTACTAAGACTGAGTTTTACGATAATTAGATTACATTTTTTAAATTTGAATTTTTGAATTCTGAGACCAGAACCGAATTCAACGACCTTAAAAATCCTTAAAAAAATAAAAATCTTTAAGTTAAAAATCTTTAAGTTTCTTTGCTAGAAAGCTCCCGCAAAGAGTTAAAAGATTTTACAATAGTTGCAAAATTTTCTACTAAATCAATGTCGACAAGTATCTTTCACGGAACTGCGTCGTCTTATACATGAATTTCGCGAACTTTCCTTTCTTTCCGTTCTCCTATCCTTACAAACGAGACACGAAACGCGTCAGACCGGTTAACGACAGTAGCGTTAATGTAGAAAGCGCGCGATTTAAATTTACATAACGGAATCATTGCGAATGTTATGTTACGGCCTTGATTGCGTGTATATGTGTGTGTGTGTGTGTGTGTGTGTGTGTGTGTGTGTGTGTGTGTGTGTGTGTGGGTGTGCTTGCATGTTTGCGTCACAGGTCAAACGCATAGTGAACATCGAAGGCAGCGATTCCGGATATCGGTGTACCGCACTTCGGGGCCGAATTACGTAACTGCGCATTGATAAGAAAATAAGCAAGTCGCCTTGACATTGCCGACTTGCAAGCGCAACCCGACAGTTTTTGTCTCCATCCCCTCCCTCATGCTGGCAAATGCGTTTAATTCAACAGACAGTTTATCAAACGAATGTTACACATTTTTCACAACATTTTTCCCGGCATTAATTATCATTTTTAACTTTGCACTTTTAGTTAATTTTTATGCAATAACTTTCCGCTTTTAACGTTGCTCTAATTAATGAATGTTAACGCAAAAAGTATATAAGAATAGAAATTATTTATTTCAATATATATAAATGAAGAAGGGGATTTAGTTTATAAATTTATTACCTCACACATCCATCTTTTGTTTACATTATTATTAATCTATATCTAAACTTTGTATTTATTTAAAGTATTTTTCACTACATACACTAAAAAATGAGTGGATTTAACATTATTATGTAAAATTACTCAACATTTGGTAGCTATTACCAAACTCTTTTTTCAGTGTGAATGTTAAATATAATTCTCACCGCGTTGGTGTTGATGTAAACGCCAATATGTGGATTTAACATCATGGATTTTAAACATCATGAATATTTATATCAACATCAACACGGCGAGAATTATATTTAACATTTACAGTCTTAAATCCACATCCATATTTTTTAAAATGTAGAATATATCGAAATATGTCTCCTTCCGTGATTTCTTTCTTCTTTTTAAATTCAGGGAAGCATAAATCTCGATTGAACACAGGTGTATCTCCACATGTTTTCTATGAGAAAGATACTAACGATGTGTTATCCAATAAATCTTTTCTCTTCGCAACTATATCATATTTATTTAAACTATCTCATACTGTAATGTGATGATAGGCTGCGGTCAAAGTCTCACTACAAATGCTTTGAAGCGTTTGGTTGACCAATTAGAAAAAAGAATTTTACAAATTAACCAATCAAAAATTGCTTTAAAGCATTTGTAGCATTACATTGACCATAATGTAACAATTATATTAGATTACTGTATGCAACATTTTTTTATACATGATTTTATACAATTGTAGTCACAGATTATTCGAAATAATAATATTTTCAAAAGAAAATGTTTTTGTTTAATTTCTCTGCGTCTTTTCTGGCGTTAATAATACTTTAAAATCCCATCATCCCTGGGATGGGCACACAAGTGGACGACGAGGTTGTTTTTGTGATTCGTCGATGCAACGACGATAGGGGATGTCATCGGCAAGGTATAATCTGTCAAGCACAGGCGCTGATGATGTTTATATAATCACGTGGTTAAATTGTTGCACACTGCGTTGTCCGTATGATTACGTAACTGGAATTCAATCGTATTCTCACGAGAAACGGGCAAATGTGTTATCGCTATAAAGTGTTCATCGCGCATCGCGCTTAAAGGGAAGTTTTACGTTTTCCGGAACTTGAGAGAAACTCCGTATTGGTTAAAGTCGTATTAATCTTTTCACAAGAATTTTATAATTGACTTGTTGAAATATATGTTTATTCTCTTTTTTGCAGATACCGGTACTATGAGGTCGCACGAATGGATGCGTGAGACATTCCGAAGCAGATTCGAAGGTACATTCGTCATACTTGATATTTACAATCTTCGCTTTATTTTAATAAATTGATGTCGTATAAAAAAGATATATAAAAAATATATATAAATATATATAAAAACAAAAAGAATATTTTTTCGTTGAATCGATCGGTTAAAAGTTAAGCGTCAGGCATTTGTATATTATTTTCTATTTTATATGTAAAAAGTTAGAGAAATCCTCTTATGATTATAAGTGAAACATCGATTTTGTGCTCAAGGGCGCAGATGCTCGTTACGATGCGACAATGGAGGATAACATTCTAACAAGCGCTTAGAGCACCTGACATAACTCTTATACCTCGTTATTGCGCTGGTATTGTGCAGCGGGTTGATATTATTCCAGGAAGCGCAATATTTATTTCTTAAGGCGTAATTTCCATATCGCGGGCAAATAATGCTAGATTCATGAATAAATGCTGTCCACTTAATTATGCATACTTATACCTAGACGTCGATTGAATTGATTCGATTTTTTTCCGGTTATCAAAGTCACCTGTGCGCAAATTATGCGTCGCGACGGGCAATCAGATCTTCCACCAGTACTTTTCTTTTTTTTACACAGAAAGAAAAGTTTCGTTCAAAGTATGTAAATATATCTGAAGTATTTACAAATTTATAGTTAGATCTGAAAATAATTTTGTTGCACTACATTAAAAAAAGTTTCTGGTTGAAAATGAACGACTAGAAAATTCTTATCATACCAATAAAAATTTTGATTTTTTCAACTAAAATTATAACACATTCAACCAGAAAATTCTTATTTCATTTTCGAGAAGAATTGCAATTAATGCAATCATACTCTTTTTTTAGTATATGAAAATAATGATATAGGATACTCAAATTGGTTGCTAGAAATGTCAAAACTTTTTATAGCATCGCTTATGCTTGAGTTTTCTACATAATTATTTAGATGGTCCGACAAAATTATTTCCATTTAGTTAAATTTTTAGATATTCCAACAAAATCATTCTTTCTGTGTATCTTATAAAATATCGCCAGCGCATCTTTCTGTTATTATTTAATATCAATTTATTTCTTAATTCGCTATCCTATCCGTTTGAGCGTAAAGTTTATTCGCCCTGCTCATTTCGCATCTTGACGCACAAACGTCGTGGAAGACAGGCGTCCAATTATAAAAATTTGCGCGACAGGCGAATCAATTAAGATGTAATAATTCGACGCTCTCTGACGATGGTTTGCTTGCAGGCACTGGTACGTTCCAGCCAAATGAATGGACGCGTGGAAGAGCTCGATACGAATCTAAAGGTAAGTTATCATCGCCATTCCGTTGATTGTTTTTAACGGCTTAATTTTCAAATAAACTCAAAAACAGAATACAAGTCATCGAGACAAGATATCAAAATGACGTTAAAATCACTCCAAAATAATTACTAAAAATCACTTTTCAATTTATTTTAACGTCATTTTGGCGTTATTGACTTATTGTTCTATTTGGAAATTGACATGCTTTTTGCTGATCGACAGCGCGGTGAAGGATGATTGTCGAGGGAAAGATAATAAGAGTAAGATGACGTCGCTGCCGATTGGATGTTACAGCGACAAGATGACACAATAATTATAGTTATTTCTGCGAAAGTATTATGTTACGGGAGGAGGATCAGTGTCAGCTTACCAATCAATGTTGAAAAACGAATTCTAGAATCGGCGGTCAGTTCGGAATTTGAGGATATAACCGACATTCTCCGCGGCGATAACCAACGAGTAAATTGATACTCGATATACTCGAGAGGAGTGCGAAGACATGCCTGAGTCCGATCCCAGTGTCTGGCACGTAAATGTTAATAACATCCGTCGATCAATTACGCCCATCCCCACGATTTCTTAATCGTTGCTTGATTAATAGTTGCGAAGTATATAATAAGATGATTCAGTTGCGATTATTGTAATCGTATTAATTTTATTCGAGATATCGAGAGTTTAATGAATATGCAATTATGTGTTTAATAAACACACAATTATAGAAATTGTGCACGGAAAGAACGATTTTGCTGAAATATTTAAATATTTAGCTAGATATGCACTGTTAAATTCATAATGTCGAATTGGGTTGTCATGCCGACTAACCTATATAATTTAATAAATATATACTAAATATAATAAATAAATACTAAAATTTAAATCTACATTCAATTTTCCTTCAAAATCGGCACGAACTTTCCGGACAATCCAATATATCAATTTATGTTATTTTTATAAATCATTATTATTAATATCACTGCTCATGATATTGATTTAACTAAAATTTAGTTTATTATTTATTATTTATTAAATATTGTTTTAAAATAAATATTAATATAAACGCTGTTTATTTTGAAATTAAAGAAATGGAACGATTTACATTTTTAATATATGAAAATTAAAAATAACGAAATGTTATTTAATTTAAGAGATTGGATTTCTTCTTTGATACTAAAAAAAAAATTGATTATTAAAATGTTAAAACTTTTTATGCTCATGCTAGTTTCCTATTGTTATTAAAATACATTTTGATAATCTAATATTTCCAAATCAATTATTTCCAAATCTACATTTTTAGATATTTCCGCAAAACCGTTAATTCTTTCTGCGTGAGATTCATTTCTTTTCTTTGAGAAAGAAAACATATTGAGATGTATTGTAGTTAATATTTAAAAAAACAAGTTTTGTGTACAGCATGTACAACTGATATGAATGTATTTTCAGACGTATTTATAATCTATATCGGTGTTTCATCGAACGACGCATATGTCGAAAATGCGTCATGCTAGGTAAAAGAAAAATATTGCGTGTTTTATTTCTAAAAATTCCGTCAACGGCGCCGTTAACGTGCGGCAAGCGTTAACAAAGATCAAAGATCGTTTTTAAAAACGCGAATAATTGGATAAACGCGGGGAAGGAGTGCTATGAAATCACTGTAAATTAATCGACGGGGAGCCGGATCCTCAGGTATTGAAAAATCACGCTAATGAGTGGACGAGGGAGATTTGGCAGAGGGAAGTGATAGGGGAGGACTGAGAGCGAGCTGTGGTCACTTCAAACGTCAATGCCGATCGTAAACCGGGCCTGTATCACACAAAAGCGTATTGACGATAATAATTAACGCTCCGTTACAAACGGCCTCGGATGTACAGATGCGCGCGGTCGAGGTAGACTTAGCTCGTGTAATTAGTGCTAATTAATACAGTGCAATCGGCTCGGCTGCGGAATCTCGACGACACGGATTTAAGGGACAAAAAATGCGATTAAGTAGAACACATTGGGGTCCACAAACGTGCGTGTCTGCGTTTTTCATCGATCGCCAATCTGAAACTGACGCAACTTCTCTACTCTCAAAACGCACATAGGCTATCAAATCAATTCGGCAATCTTTCCGCGATCGTTCGATAGTTATCATGGTCTGAAGGTTACGAATAAATAATCGCGTAGTTCTACAACTTAATCGCATTCTACAGGAAAAGCAGCTCTGCAAGCAGCACTGTTGTAAGAATTTTTAATATAATTTTTATATTTAGATCCAGTGTAAAAAATTAAGAACAAAAACTAATCATATATATCAGAAAGAATGATTTTGCTGAAGTCATATCTAAAAATTTAGATATAAATTTGAAAATAATTTTGTTTTGATCATCAAAATAATCACGTAGGATGCTCAAGTTGGTCGGAATGTCAAAACTTTTTACAACATTGTCATCAACATTGTCTTAAACGTTCTATACAGTTATTTTGATGATTCAACAAAATTACTTTAGGTATCTATCTAGCTAAATTTTTAGATATTTTAGCACAATTATTCTTATACTTCCTATTATTATCTTATATTTCCTGATATTAAATATCCTTGAATATATGATATAAATCCCTTTTTTTTTTTTAGGTTTAAAGAGAAACATTGATTAAAAGAATGACGATTGCTATTGATAGAACTGTAATCATCGACGGCCGCGTAGCTAGACAATTAATAGCTTACAAAATGAATGCGATATTAAAAATTTCTTACAACCACCTGCACTGTTCAGTGACGGCTATTATTATTGTGATACTAAGCGAATTGCGCGCAAAGGTAAACCGGTTAACCGAAGGCTAACAGTTCAAGTGTCTATATAAAGTAAGGAATTAACATGAAAATGCATTATAAAGAATAATCGAGTGAGAAGAAATTCACCAATCGTTCGCTTTGTGCCTCTTCCAGAATATGATATTAAAATGCTGGCGCCATGTGATTATGTTATATATTAACAAAGTTATGTAAGGCATGAGGATAGCGTTAATTAGTTGGCTTTAAATGCGCGTATATATTGTTACGTATTATACGATGAAATGTACGTTAATTAATTCTACGATGGCACGAAGCAAATGATTCATCGAGCAAAATTAAATAACTTATACATTTTTTAGATGTCTTTTATTATATATAAAATTTATATTATATATTTGCGTTTATTTTATTTAAAAGAGATTTTTCTTTGAGTTTTGCTGAGACACTACAAATTTATGGAAATGCAAGAATAAACTCAAAATTAAAAAAAACAAATTTTTTTTTAATGGAAAGCATATGTATTTTTAAATTACGTGTTGAAAGTCGCACAGCGGTTGATTGAGCCATCAAATCTATGATTTCTTAACACAAGCATAAACAGATAGCAGGATTACAAGATATAGTTTTCAGACTTGCACACGCAAATTTGCAGCGAATGGCTGTAATGACATATTTCTTCTATCATTGATTATTACTTTTTTATTATTTAATTACTTTAATAAGTCCGATAATTTAATTTTTCATAAGTTATGACTACTTAATTTATGGTTTATGTTGATAGTGACAAATATCGTTACGTTTACTTTTAATAGATTCCCTTGCAAGGCTCAATCGATTTTTTTCTTCTTGACGTCACGTCTTTATGTCGAATCCGAGAATCTTGTTTGCGTATTATATAAATAATCATATAAATCTTAAGTTAGTTAGCGGCGATTTATCGTACGTCAGCTTCAGAAAACAAAAGCCGAGCGTGAAGCTCACATTGAGAGTCAAATATGAATTTTTAATTTTGCAAATAGAGATCAACCTTCGTTTTCGTATACACATTTCCATATGAATTTATTTTATTATACTGAAAGAAAAGTATTTATATTTGTATTTTTTACTATAATTATATGATAAAATAATTATAGTTAAGAACTCCGTTTTCATAGTTTACTGCTATATTAGTAATAATTATATTTATGTAATTCCTATACATATAAAAATATAATCATTTTCAATATCTGAATTGTATATTTTTTGTTGAAATAAAATAAAATAGCAATTATTAAAATTAAATATATTTTTCTCTTAGTGTATAAATATAATTATCACTAACTAATTACTAAATAATAATATAGTGATAATTACATAAAAATGGAGTTCCTAAAAAATAATTATTTTACTGTACAATTATAGTCACAAACATCAAACACTTTTCTCTTACAAGCAGTGTCTAAACATTCAATTAGATACTTTTTTATTTCGCGATTCATCTAGCAATTAAGAAAGGAATCGTGACTGAAAGAATTCTCGCGACGCATCCTCCCCGTCACGATGTGGGGGTGGCTCGGGTACACGACTTGACGTCGCGGAGGCGATTCCGCGGCGCAGGGCGGTTTTAGTCACTCCCACCTGTGACGGACCACGTGGTATCCACTACGACACCCCAGTGCTCTCAACAGCATCGCTACTACCGACGACGAGTATACGTCCTCTCTACCACCGTCACCACCGTTGTTCGCGGAAGTGCCTCCTCCACTACCACCACCGCCACTACCACCGCCACCACCGTCACCGTCGCCAGCACCACCGTCATCATCACCCACCGGCGTTCTCAGTGTCAAGCGGACGACGCGTCTGTCGACGAGTGCGTTGTCTACCGCGCGAGTTCGAGAGAGGAGAGACCTTCTCCTGTGATCACAGCCTCGCTATCAATCGACATCGCGCGTCCTGAAATCATCGTGATCCTCGTGATCTCTCGATGCCGACTAGCGGGGGAAGCTAGGACGACGACAGTTTCTCTTTATTTTGCCTTCCTTCGTCAGTTAGCAGTCCGCTTGGCATCACGTGCTGGCCACCGTCTCGCGGGAGCTCGCGACACGCGACTCGTGTAGACGGTGGTACTGAACGGTTGGCACGACCTCGTCGTCGCCGTCGAGGAGGCCCGACCCTCGAAGCACGAGGGCATCGCCCGCCAAGAGGGAAGGCGACAGGCCTTCTGGCCTCTTCGCGAGGATGTCGCCGCCTCCTCGTCGTCGGCGACGACGTGGATGTACGCGCTTCTCGGTAAGGAGATTCTCGCGATGACGCGCGAATGCTCGTGATGTGCGAAATAGCATCGCAATCCTTTTCGTCGAGATGTTGGAAAAATTATTTCTGCGTGTGATTTAATATATACACTAAAAGATTGATAATAACTGTCAAATGTTGAATGATATAATTCCAACCAAATGTTCGGTTAATATAAACTATAAATTTTATTTTCTAAATATTTAATAAACGATTAACCGAACTTTTGATTGGAATTTTACTCAACATTTGGGAGCTATTTTTTTCTCAGTATATTTTAAGATTATTCGTCTCCGTGATTTTTGCAAAAGAAGAAATCAATCTAATACTAAAAATATTGTGCAATTTTTATATTACTTTATATATTTTGTTTCATAATATTAAATTACACATAAGATTTCGTTTCTATCAATATAAATTAATTTTAATATTGATTTAATTAATTTCTTTTTAATTTTTAGAATTATAGAAAAATAAAAAGTAAGTTAAACCGATATTAAAGTTAATCTTTATTGATATAAATGGACATTAATCGAACATAACTTTTTCGTCAACACTTTTTTAGATAGTACACGTATGGTTTTTCGTATTTTTAAATCACTATCAGTAGGTAATTTAATAAGCTATAATTTATCTACAAAAATAATAAATTACAAACTGTGGATTTAATAGTGATTTTTAAACAGAGTCGGTTAAAGTGTTTTCTTATTGATTTTTTTTAGTTGAAAAAGTGTTTTCTTATTATTGGTTTTTTTCAAATTGAAGAACTTGTGTTAGTGACATTGTGCTGTTCATCCATCAGATTTTCCATCAATTATTTCAATAACGATCACTGGAATATTCTCCTCAGTTCAGGTACTGTTTTCTTTTCTATCGTCACATTAAAATGAAATTCGTATTCATACTAGTCTTATCATGTCGATTCCTTTATTTAGATTACAAAGGATATTTTTCTCTGAATCTCTTTCTTCTGTTCCTGATCTTTACTCAATCAGTATAATTCCTTATACATTCAGATAACTTTGATTTAACGACACTGTTTTACTGATGGTAAAATATTATATTTTCCAATATCGAAAATCGCAAGGATGCCATCGTCGTGCCATCGTCGTGTCCATTATTATATCGATTATTATGTCAGTGACATCATTATTACTATTTCCATTGATAAAAGCTCAACGAAGCATGATTATCGAAGGTCGCGCGCGACGTTGTTGCAGTTCCTAGGTAATGTCATTGTCACTATTATCTCAATCATCAGCGTCACGCGATTGCATTCTGAATAATTTTTTTACACGTCATCGAACGCACCGAGATCTCCTCCGGAGAGCATTCGTTGTTTACACGGTGATAAAACATACAGATCTTTATCATACACGGAAAAACAATTTTGCGGAAGTATCTAAAAATTTAGTTATCCAACCAGGATCACAATCATCATGACATCAAAATGACTTGAAAATGATTATTAAAAGTTACTTTTGGATCAATAACAATTCATTTTATTGTCATTTTAACTTATCGTGATTTGTGTGATTCTACTTGGATAGATATAGAGCTGAAAATATTTTGTTGAGAATTATCAAAATAATTATATAAGAAACTCAAGGATAATACTACAAAAAGTTTTGATATTCAACAAACTTGACCGTCTTACAGAATTATTATTTGATAACAAAATTATTTTCTAATCTGTATCTAATTTTTAAATTTTTAGACTTTAGCAAAATCATCTCTTTCGTATAGTTTTATATAACATTATCATTTAGATAAATTTTTCACAATATATTTCACAATATATGATTACCTAATTAAAGATGAAAGGTTAACAGGAAATTCATTCATAAATTTCATTGATAAATCTTTTGACTTAACCTTTAATCTTTAGATTAGACGAAATTCCATCAACTACCGTAGGTATCTTGTTTGTTGACAGAATAAAAAATTCCAAAACTTGTACTGACATTTTCATAAGATGAGAAAATTATTTTAATTATAGAAAAGATATTTATAAGAGTTCACTTACCTGCGAAAATTATTATTAAATTGCGAAAGATAATACATTGCATGTATTCATCGAGACTTAATGAAGAAGTCACATGCATATTTATTTATGATTATATTTAAAATAAATACGCGCGGTTATTATGATTTTATTACCATAATTTTGCTGGTATTTATAAAAGCAACATGGGAAAGTTACGTGAAAGGATTTCGCATTTAGTAATACCGCGGAGATATTGTCTGAACAGAGATATGGACGTTTGAAATATTATCCCATAGAAAAGTATTTTTTTCTACCACGGATAGCTCATGCATTCGACCCTCCGGAATTGGTTTCTGAAACTCAAACGTCCAAGACGAGGCCTTCTCCGGAGAACATTCCTTCTGTTTGCAAGTGCCGTCGTCGCTGTCTATATCGCGAACGTGCGTTATACCGTAAAGCGAAATGTCATAAAAATACAGAATTGTCTGTTAGGCAGCGGCACGAGGTAGCAATTAATACGCGTTGAAGGCGAATTCGCTATGGGTTTGTGTTTGATTGATTGCTGATTTCATCGTCCGTCCGTATATTCTTGTCGATCTAGAGCCGATCTTACGTAAACATCTTTTGTGAGCCTTCTGCAATGCTGGATGGGCGATGTATAGACTGATACGTGCAAAATTTCTTGAACGGAGAAAATATACACGGAAAAAACGATTTTTCTAATATATTTAATAATTTATCCAAATACAGATCTGAAAATAATTTTGTTGATTCACCAAAAGAATTATGTAGGAAATTTAAACGTGACGAAACAATATTAGATGAGAAGAACAGTTTTGTCAGAATAAATTTAATTTAGTTAGCTACTTAAAATTTAAGCAGATTTAAAAATAATTTTGTTGGACCATTGAAATAATTACGCAAAATACTCAAGCATGATGAGCAATGGAAAATATTTTAACATTCTAATAACTTCTTGACCATCTTATATTATTTTGATTTGATTTGACAAAATTATTTTCAGATCTGTATTTTTTAGAGCTAAATTTTTTATCCCGATGATCTCTCTTTGTTTGGGCTTAATCAAAAATGTAATTTATTTTCTTACTATATTTTATTTAAGAACTTTTTTTGTATTTGACTTCGTCTATTAATGTCCGATTCTCTTTTCTCTGAATCCTCCTGATCTCCGATCTTTTTTCTCTGAAATTTTTTTATTTTTAAAAGCTTTTTAATCATGTTGATCGAAATATATAGTAAATTTGGAGGATTAAATATTTCAACAAAATCTTCTCTCTTTCCATATACAGGGTGTTTCAAAATTCGCGCTCGCGTAAAAGACGTGATACTTTATGTTAAAACAAACAACTTTTCCCTTTAACGAAATTGCGTCCGATAAATAATTTTTGCGCTTATTTATTGACTTCAACCTGCTCTCCTGCAAAAATTACTTATCAGATGCAATTTTGCTAAAGGAAAAAGTTGTTTTTTGTGCTAAAACGAACAACTTTTTCCTGTAGTAAAATTACATTCGATGAATAATTTTTGCGTTTACAACTTCAACCGGCTTTTCTGCAAAAACTACTTGTCAGACGCAATTTTGCAAAAGGAATAAGTTGTTTCTTTTAACATAAAATATCATCTTGTACTTCGCGGGCGCGAATTTTGAAACACCCTATATAGTAATTCCAAAAACATCAAACATTCTCATTTTGTTATGTCGATTATTTAGGCTTAGACTTTTGGCATGACGTTAAAAATCCGCGATTTTTAAAGATTGCGAATTGCTCTTCCCGCGACATTTTAGAAAGGGTACATGCTTTTCTCTTTCTTTTTTCCTCGTTATTGCGTAATTATTAATATAATACTCTACGTCGGCGGTAGTTAATCATCGCGCATTCCAAAGTCGCGCGATGCTCGATACGTGTTCAATCGCACTCACAATCGCGTTGTGACATTAACGTGCTGTCATCACTCAAGGTCGAAGATTGCGTTACGCACACGCGACATATTTGTTCCGTCTACTTCCCTGTGCGACATTACGACACGGCGCGTTGCTCTTTGCGAGTTCATGAAATTAAATTATAAAATTGATCATCATCGCGTGTCATTAATGAGGGAAAGAAAATCTCAGTCTGAATGATCTTCATATTTTTAGTTCCCAATGCTTTGCAACTATTGCGGTACCCTTTGTCTTTGACGAAGGAACTGCACATGAAAGAACGATTTTGTCCAAGTATCTAAAAATTCAGCTAGATACAAATCTGAAAATAATTTTCTTGAATCAAAATAATTATGTAGGACGCTCAAGCTGGTTGCTAGAATATCAAATTTTGTTGTAATTTTGTTGTTATTTATCTTGCATAATTATTTATAGGTTTAAAATTATTTTGAGATCAGTATGTAGTAAAATTAAATTTTTAAGTAAAATTGTTGTATTTTCAGCAAAATTGTTCTTTTCGTGCGTGCAAGTCATAGCTGATGGAAATTAATCAGTCGTTTAAAATGAGATACTATCGGCATGAAAAGTTACACTTTGCGTGGGTTCAATAGATAGTTATGCCACAAATAGATAATCATGCCTTAGCTTCCGGATAATTGCCCGTCAATAGTGTCGTCAATAATACCTTACCATTTATTTTACATTACGCAAAGCCATCGCACGTCGAGTGCGGCAACATACTTATACACGCAGACTAATTTTCAACATACTTATATACGCAGACGTAATTTTCCAGGCCTAAGCAGAACACAATTAAGTCATGATACCAAAATAGCGTCAAAATGACTCCAAAATAATTACTTAAAATTACTTTTTAATCAGTTACGGTTTATTCTAACATTATTCTCCGTTGACGTCATTTGACGTTACTTTGATGTCGTTTTCATCTTCATTTGTTGTTCTGTTTGGAGCGCGTCGAAAGTTTGCAAGAAGAATATCGCCCAAAAGTCGTTTATTAATTCTTTTGCTAAAAATTTATTTCGATCGCGAAGCTCAATTCGATACCGATTCCGGAATTAGTTTTGTGAGGATAATAACGGAAGCTTTCGCACGTCACGAGCGTTCTCGCGCGCATCCTTTGATGGGAATCCTCCAGTGGCGAATCGCTCTGTCATTCTTCAGACGAGGGTGGTTTACTGCCGGACACCAGCAGCGACGGCGTCATCGAGAATGATGACGCGGTGGTCGCCGCAGGCGATGGCGCCTGCGTGAATGATCGCATGCTGCATTATCATCAACATCAGCATCAGCAACATTCCCATCAGCAGCAGCAACAACGTCATCATCATCAACTGCAGCAACAGCAGCAGCACCCGTCGGCGGAGTCCGAACTGGACGATCTTTTGCGATTCCGTGGTACCGGAACTACGACCGGACAGGGACAGGAGGAGATGGTGGCGCAGGAAATGGCACAGGGCTACACCCAGCTCCTGCATTCAGCGACGGCGGTGCCGGCCCAGGAGACGCAGGAATACATCTCGCTGCAGGAGCTACAGCCGCGCATTCATCACCAAGAGCATCATCGCACCGTGCACGACACCTGCACGCAACTGGCCACGTCCGCCTCGCAACTCTATCATCAGCATCATCAGCATCAACAGCAGCAGCGAAACGGTGGACAGCAACAGCAACAGCAACATCAACGAGATTATTATAATCTCTCATCCGTGCAGGAGTAAGTTTGATTGTCTCGCTAGTTGCGTGTTCATCGTGAAATGATTAAGATAGAGGATCTTAATTAATGCAATATCGATGAAAAATTTTTTATATCAACTCGAGTGTCGCAAATGATCTTCAAATGTATTGCGAAAATTTAAAAAAAAGATAAAAAGAAGAGACAAATTTAGAAATAAATAAAAGGGTGAATGAAATGTGAATTAAGAACGCGAAAATTTTCTAAATTATATTGTATTAAAAATTAAATTTTTCATAAAAGGGGAAAAAACTTTCAACTTAGCAAAACATTGCTGACAAATCAAATAATATTGCAAGAAGAGCACTCTTCCAAAGGACTTTTTTTATATATTTTTTGACTTTACGTTTAGATGTTTCAAAATTTAATATTTGAAAATATGCCATATCCATTAATTTTGAGAGGCTGTTTCACTTCTTAAATCTGAAAATGGACCGATATAAAAAAATACGTGTTTTTTTAGATTTTGTGTTTGACAAATATATTTCAAGGAGAATCGAATCGAACAATGGCAGTCTCTTATAAGTCATCCTGTAAATATGATTAATACCGCGTAAAAAAAATAAGTAATAAGAAAAATAAGACAAAATAGTAAATTAACTGTAAAAATAAGATATTGAAATAAATAAGATAGAAATAAATAAATAAGAACAACAAGAAATTACATTAGATGCAAAAACAAATATTATTAATGAATTAAGTATGATAGATAAAAAAAAATGACACTTTCCTGAAGACGAATCAATCCAAAAGAAGTGATGTTCAGATTTTCGTTTCTATGAGATTTAATTTATTTGTTTCATTTATTACTTTTCTTATTACTTATTTTTTATGCAGTGATTAATATTATATTTACGGATGAGGATGACTTATTAGTTGAAAAACGTTGCTCCATGCGATGTTGCCTCTGCGATGTTGGGTATAAATAAACATTCAGATGATTGAATTATATTATTATTTATTCTTAAAAACGCTACTACGTTGTTGCGATACAACGTTATTTATATCACATTGTGTGCAACAACAATCAATAAGCCTCTCGACATAATCTGCTGGAATCGGCTTTGGAATTATGACCGGTGTTGTCAATACCGAGTTATCGAGTCAGTAATACCTCGGAAATCACTCGGAAACTGGTTATTCGTGTACCCAGTATCTAAATGATATCTGGACCCTACTCAGATAAATTAATTAGTAAAAAGAAAAAACATAGTTCACATTTATGTAATTATTCTAATAATAATAAGCAATACTAAATGGCAATTGCGTAATCGAATCTGATGAAATTTATTTTTTACGTATAAATCTACAAATGTGTATGTAAAACAAAAGACAAAATGAAGGATAAAACTCAAGATAGTTAGATTGTAAAAATTTGTTGAAACATCATCTTATTTCTACATAATTATTTTTATAATTCAACAAAATTATTTTCACATTTGCTGACTAAATTTTTAGATACTAAAAAAGGCAAAACTGTTCTTTTTGAAATTGGAATTAATGCACATTGATAGAAATGAACATCTGAAAACGACATCGGTACGTTTTGCTCGCATTGCCGTTAATGGATCATTATGGATACGCTATTTAGATCCGTTATGTGAATGCTGAACTAATCGCGATGACTGACATTGTTATCTTACATAATTATTTTGATGATCTAACAAAATTATTTTTAGATCTATATTTGGCTAAATTTTTAGATATTTCAGGAAAACCATCCTTTCCTTGCGGTTTAATTTACTTTTCCTAATTCTAAGAAATTTCGAATTCTTAGAAAAACATAAAAAATTAAATCGAAATTAATTTATATTGATAGAAAAGGACTATATTAAATAATCGACTACATTGATAATCTTTTCCTTTTCTCTTCATATTGTTCCAGATTTTCATTTCAATATTTCAATAGTCGTAGTGCGACTAACGGGGGGACGAAAGCTTCGCTTTCTATTCTATCGCCTTTTTTTTATCATTTTCTGTTCCCATACCTCGCTCAATATTTTATACGAGTCGCGAGATGCATTGCGTAATGCATCTCTTTATCATTGTCTCGCAGTACCGCAACGAATAGTGATTTCCATGCGTTATGTTGACTACTCGATCGACGCATTCTCGCTCTCTCTTTCACGTCCACGCCTTTAAAATTAATTTTTTAACGGTCTGAACGCCATGTACAACTCATGATTTATCTCGATAATCCTAACTAACTAATAATTATATCACGATTATAATCTGATTTGCCTCGAAAATGCATCCAATGAAAAATAGATCGAAATGAAATTTAAAAAATATCTGTTTTGCTGCATTTGACTGGCTAGAATTTTCTTTCTCTTTTTGGCCAAACCTATACATGGAAAGAACAGCTTTATTGAAATATTTACAAATTTAATTAGATCCGAAAATAATTTTGTTGGACTATCAAAATAATTAGGATGCTCAAACTTTGCTAAAACTTTTTGCAGCATTGCTCATGTTTGAAATTCTTATGTAATTATTTTAATGTTTCGACAAAATTATTTTCAAATTTATATCTAATTAAGTTCTTAAATATTTTAATAAAATCATTTTATCTATGGATTTATTTCACTTTAAACATAAACACTATATGCTACTCTCTAAATTTTTTGGAATCTCGCTTTAAAATATGAAAATTGAACTAATTTTGAATAAGAGTAGCTCAATTTTCAATCTTTGATTTCATTCTTCAGAATGATCCTTCATTCTAAAAGTTTTAGAGAGTAGTTTAATTATAGAGAATAGTTTAACAGATTTAAAATCATCGTCTCGTAAATAAGTCGCGCGGCTCCATTTTATGTTTTAAGTATTTATGTATTTCATAGTCGGTTCTTATTTCAAGACCATCTTAAGTAATGTCTTCAGACGCTAATGTAACCTTCTGATTGGTTGATGCGTGATACCTCAAAACAAAAATTAAGACGGTCTTGAATATAAGAACTGACTATGAATATTAGCCTTAAACTTTAGAAATTGAGCTGAAGCACGGAAGAATTAACTCAGATTCGTGGTTGCAATCAGCAATAGGTATGTCAGTTATACGCTCCCACTTGTCGCATTGTACGTGACATGATGTCGCCGTCGGCGTCGTTGTATCTATCAACGAATAAATAGAATTACACTAATCATTTGTATTACATCATACTACACGGAACTATTTGCCATTGTCGATGAGACGAGATAGTCGGCAGACCTTGGTCCTCCGTTTTCCGCAAACAAAAAACAATTATGCGATCATCTTGAACAATTTTGATAATCCCATCTCAACTCGTTTTTTTTTTATTTCCTAATTATATTTAAAGATTTTAAAGAATACTGGGAGAATTTTAAAGATAAAATATTAAAATACCTTTTTGTTTCATTTTTGCTATTTTAGTATTATAAAAATGAAAAATAATCCTTAACTTTTTCTAGAAGATTAATTTTGAAAATAATTTAAATTATACTTTTTTGTTCAAAATATATTATGCGATTAATTGTGTGATTATACATTGGAAATGTTATATTCTTATATGCATAAATGCGATTGACAACGCCGATAACGCGATCGAGATATAATCAATCGGCAAAAAATTTTATATGCATTCAAACAGGTAAGACAAATCGAAAGATTGGCTCGATATTGCTCGTAAGAACTTATAGATCGTAAGGTCGATGACGATAGTTCAATACTCCCGGATGTGACGTTGGTGTAACTATACATTATTACACGCCCCGCATATGATTAGCGTACTTACATACAAAAATGTTATGCACTTTCATGCGATCACAACTTTCCCTATTCCCTCGAGTCTTGAAAATATATAAATCTTGATACCTAAATGGCTTGTTATTGCAAAGATAATGATTAGATACTTTTAATAGTGATAGAAGTAATTAATGTTTTTCTTTGCATAATTCCTTTGACAATAATTGCATATATATTCTGCATAATTTTTAAACACTTTTATATATGTTTATATAAAGAACTTTTCTTACGATTTTCTTTATATATGACTTTTTGAAACAGCGGAGAAACTTCATAACGTGTCACGTATTAATATCATGTATTACATGATTTAATGCAGCAACTTCATTTCGATTTATTTAATTGACAGTCATATATTACACCTACTCAGAGAAAAACATAGTAGTAGCAATTATAAAGGTGATAGCTATACAAGTTTTATATATAGAATTAATACACACAGATATTTATATGTGTATAAACTTCATACTTATTTCATAGTTGCTAGAACGATAAAATAATTTATTCAACTATTTATATATAAAATATATATAGGTGAATTCATATAATATATATAATATAAAATTTGATAGTCACTTTTTTACAATTGCTTTCACTATATTTTTTAAGTGTATTACAATCTATTTTTTGCAATCATGATTTTCAAGATTCGTTATTAGAATGTCATTTGACTTCGGTGCTTAATTAAAATTTGCTTGCAGAAGTTCGTGCTCCACGGTTTATTTTGGCGAGATAGGCACGGGTACCGGGGTGGGAGAGCTAACCACCGCCTCGGCGGGGGGTGGTGGTGAAGGTCTCGCCCCGACTCCAACCCCCGCCAGCAGCAACAGCGGCAGCACTGCCAGTACCACCACCACCCCCAGCAGCCCAAGCACGACTACTACAACTATTACCACCACCACCTCTACCAGCAGCACCGCCACCATCCCGCAGATTGCAACGGGGGCTGAACCGCCCCAGCACATGGAGACACCCCCGACGATGGTCCCCGACCAGCAGGCACCCGCCTCCGGCCATCAATATCACCACCATCACCATCATCATCATCATCATCATCATCGACATCATCGTAGTACGTCATCCGCTACGCCTAGCCATGGACCGCCGACCGATACCTCGGATGAGTTCGCACCGGTTTCCAGAAAGCGGAAACTTTCTTGCCAGTAAGTTTAACCCATTTGTCTAAGAACCTCGAGGGTTATATCTCTAAGGGATTAATGGTTGATTTTATCAGTTCCTCTCAAACCAGATAATGCTAACTGAACTTGGCGATGATTCGTTAAACCATTTCACCAAGATTCGCTGATACCAACAATATGATATATTATTGATATAAATTAACAATATAGCATTTAAATTAAAAAAAATTATATTCTATTCTTATCCTACCTAATTATATATGTATACACTTCTTCTATATTGTTATCGATTTCGCTAAACCCTGATTTATTTCCTCCCTACTTTTTTTTAGATTTTCTTTCTTTAGAAATTTTTTTCTTCTATTTCTATCAACTTCTAACTTTTATTTATAAGACTTTATCCGTGAGGTATAGGTGTAAAATTAGAAATTGATAGAAGTAGAAGGAAGAGGATTCGGATTTCTTAGGAAAAAAAATCTAAAAGAAATGGGGAGGAAGTAGGTCAGAGTTTAATCAAGTAACGACAACAGAGAGGAAACTAAGTAGGATAAGAATGGAATAAGTAAAGTAAAAATAAAAAAGGAGAGATATAAAATGTATAGATTTATTGTACATAGAGAGAGAGAGAGAGAGAGAGAGAGAGAGAGAGAGAGATTAGAGAGAGAGAGAGAGAGAGAGAGAGAGAGAGAGAGAGAGAGAGAGAGAGAGAGAGAAATTAGATAGGAATAACGAGAAAATATTGTATGTACATCGATATTACGTAAAGCATTTACACGGGGCTTTTATTTACTAGAAGCCGCGTCTAGAATTCATCATTAATTCGCCAGCGAATTTTCTCTGCTGCTATTCACTTGAAGCAAACTTCTTAATTCGTCCGCGAATTCGCTGATGAGAACTTCTTGTACACGCTTGGTTTTTATTTACTAGCGACTAAAATTTTAAAGTCGCAGCGAGTGGTCGCTAGTGATCAAGCGAATAGTTGGTCACAAAGCACGACAGATGATTATTCTCTGATGCTTATGGTCTGAATGACCGAAGTGTTTCAGAAAAATTCGTCTTCTCACGCTGACGACTTAAAAATTCGCTCTGGAAAAACAACAAGAAACTAAGCCAGCGACAAGCTAGCGATAAGCGTCGAAAGCAGTATTCGCCGCGACTATAAGAACAAACCCACGTCTAGAAGAAGTTTTTAGTAGCGAATTCGCTATAACATCACTAGACGGCTTCTAGCGAATAAAAGTCGCCCCGTGTAAATCACACTTTAGGAATTAGATTTAAAAATAGCCAGCAGGATAGATGAATTATGAAGATAAGGGAAAAAAGTGTGTACCATGTTCCTTTCTTGGCTTATGCTGAAAGAAAAAGATTCTTCTTCTATAACTTATTTAACTTAAATATGAAATGTATCTCCAGAACTCCTAGAAGGGATCATCAATTTCACGAAGATAAAAAACAAAAATCGACTGTGAGTGTTTTAGCGCATCTTAATTGAACGAATAAGGAGAAGCGCTAGAAATGAGATTCTCTTATCGGAAATTTTTACGCGAGATCTCACGCCACGTGGAGCAATGTTCTTTTGTCTGTTGCCGAATGCTCGCAGGCGAACGGCACCTAAGAATCGGCCATGGTAACAACCGTCTCGGAGCACAAAGCTCCATATGGCATGTAGGTGGAAGTCGTATCGCGGAATATTACACATTAGCATGAAGCGCGAAACGAAGCCCGCCAAATGTGCCCTGCCAAGAGTCTGGAGTCTCGCGAGCTGCGGTAAACAACTCGCGATAACTAGCGACTCACTTCCCCGGTCCTGTCGCCGTTCCCCTCATCCGAGTTCTCGATACTCATCGATGCCGATGTTTCGAGATATTTCGCGCCCAGTAATTCCAAGTAATTACCCAATCAAGGTGTCGGATACGCGGTCAAAGGGTTAACTTAATCGTCGACGGAACGGAAGATTTGTCTACCGCTCTCTGGAGATCCCGAAATTGCTCTCGACAATTACCTTCGTCGCTTGCTTCGCAAGGGATGTTTGCGAGAGAGACACGCAGCTGATGTTGGATATACTTAAATAAGAAATTGGACATCGCATGCGTTTGCATTGCTAAATCTGTAGTCAAATCAAATTTAATTTAATTTGAGTCGCCATTTATTGTTTCTCAATTATATTGTTATTTTATACTAAAACAAGAGAGTTAAACAGTTTAAATTAGATTTAATTTAACACTCTATACAACGATAACAAGATACATTTTAAATTTAATAACGGTAACGAATTACTTTTTGAAAAAAGAAGAGCAACGATTTATGTTTATAAAGAAACTTTCCAAATTCTGAATTTGACATTATGAATTTGCATCTCGTTTGTATCATCCATGTCCTCATCCATGTCATCAAGGTCCGCTGAATTAATTTTTTGCTTCGTTTGTAATTGAGCCGGACGTAACACGTGATTCGTAACGTCAACAATTTCTGCAATATAAATCTATGAATATATGAAATTATTATACAATGATAATACTCATATCTGAGAACCTGATCGTTGATGGCCTTAAGCAAAATTGAAATGCATTCGCGCATTTTTATTGTGGTAAATATTTACGCGTGTCTCGTTTCCGAGGTGAGTCTTTTACGACGAAGGAATCGTATCGACAAATATTTCCTCGCGAGGGAAACCCACGTGCGACTTTTCGAGCTCGAGACACAAAGGACGGGGGAGAGGAAGCTCTACGCGGGCGAAACTTGGTGAAATTTACCGTCAAAGGGGTAACACCCTTTACGAAGGTCGTAATATGCTGAAGAAATTGTTTTCCTGTGATGTTTCGACCGAATTTAGTCGCCACGAAGGGACTTCGTCAATTACGTACTTAGATTACCACATTGCGCGTTTAATCGGCAAAATTGAATCTTACAAGAGAGAACGGTGTCATTCTTCAGTTAATCGATCATTATTTACAGGTATCTGACACTTTTAATATTGTATTATATTTCAATTTTTATTATTCTCTTTGATGATTTTTAATTAAATAAAGATTGATTGAATATTTTAGACATCCTTTAAATAAAGACCAATGCGAAAAAAAAATGTTTTTAATTGTGAAACAATCCAGTAAACAAGCTGACGTTATTTGTTGCCAACATGACGACAAATAACGTCAGCTTGTTTTGCTGGAAATTTGTGCTAAATACAATAATGTGTATAAATACAGCATTCATATATTCAGTTTTAGAATTTATAGTTTCAGAATTTACAAAGTTGAGGAATCCTGGATTCACTCCCCACGTGAATAATGAAAGATTAATAAAAAGTAATAATATTAAAAAATAATTTATTGCAATATTAATTTAATTACCTATTTATGTATGTATTGATTTTTTTATTTCCATGCTTAACATCTCTAAACTTGCTAAACATCTCTTTGAAGAAATGCTCCATTGTTATCTATTTCAGCATTGGAAGCGATCTCTTGGACGATCTGGGAGACGACGCCAAATCAGTTCGCACAAACGACGACAGTAAGAAGTAAGTACATTGTAAAGTATAAGAAAAAAAATTTATTATTCGGAAAGATCGGAATTTCCGAGCACGCGATGCAGTCGAACTTGTAACGCAATCGATTATGGTGATTATGTAGTATTATGTCAGATATTGCCAAGGTGAGTGCTACCTTGACCTACCTTGATTGGTGACTCTTTACTCCGGCTTCATCAGCGACGTCAATCCGATCATCATGTATTATCAGCCACTGTCCGTTGCGAAGTTGTCGCAAAGCGTCACGCTTTTATTGCTCATCTAATACGCATTAACAATTGAATAATTTCTAAATTTACAAACATTCCAAAGAATATTAATATTCCAAAAAATCTCATAATGCCCTAAGGGATACTCTGAACCTTGGAATGTATCTCATCTTTTAAAAATAAAATATGATTCATATGATTTGGAATATAATACAAGTTATATCATTATATATATAAAATAAATATTGCATAGTATTACATCACTTATTTGTTATAACAATAATGTAATTGAAAAATTGTCATTTTTTTAGTCGTTTGTAAAAAAGAATACAAAGAAAAAAGAAAAAAAACATTCTTTAAAAGAACACACTTTTATAATATAATTTTAATGATAACTAATTGTA
>NW_017259206.1:5570042-5576222 GCF_001594045.1 Atta colombica | reverse complement strand
ATTATGATAAAACTATTATGAAATAAAATTAATATTACAAAATACTAATAATTCAACATTCAAATATATTTTTTGGAAGACTTTGGTCTTTTGAATTGTATCGTTGTAGCAAATGGGTATATATGTATATTTGATAACACATATAGATTGATGTGAAAACTCCAACATGGAAAGAACTGTTTGCTGGAGTATTAAAAATTTAGTTAAATATAAATCTGAAAATAATTTCGTTGAATCATCAAAATAATTATACAGGACGCTTAAATGATTACTATAATGTCAAAACTTTTTATAGCATTGTTCGTCATGTTTGAGATTCCTACATTGATTTCACTGATTCCTATTAAAAAAGTCTTGTTAGTTGAAATTTAGGTAGATTCAACCAGAGAATTACAATTAATTATAGCTAAATCTATCAAATAGTTAAGATTATCAGACATTGAATTACGCGATCATAATATTCGTTTTGTCTGTAATTCTTCTTGTTTGTACATCAGAATCTTTTTTTTTTTTTCAGAATATATAATTATTTTAATGGTAATTATTTTAATAAAATTATTTTCAGATCTGTATCTAGAGAAATTGTTAGCTACTTTATAAAAACCGTTCTTTCCATGAAGGTACTTGTTTAACATACATTCTATAAACTCACTGAGGCCAGATATAAAAGTCTAACGGATATTACGATAACTATTACGATATGTCCACTTGAATCGAGACATAATTATGCGATATAATAGTCCGAGTCCGGCATAGAGTCGAGACCAGTTTTCTCCGCCGCACCGCAACGATTTCCGCCGTGCAATTTATCTCCCCCCCGAGCGTGATATGAATGCAAATTCTTGAGAGACAAATCAGCATGCATTCTGAAAAGACGTCGTTTTATGACTCGAATCGCTCTTTTTCCCTTATGTGTAATTGACTCGTGGTCACCGATCGGTCACCGATCTTGTTGCCGCATAATTTACGCGATCGCACGAATATATTGAGCTTTCTGGAGAAGTCAGCTTTAAATCTTCCTCCGGAGCTGATATTAAAATCTGCAACACAATTACTGACGCTGAGCCTGTGAGATCCGTGTAATGGATTTATGTTGATTAAAAGACTAATTGTTTTCTAAAACGGAACTAAAATGACGAAACTTACGTAAAAAGAATAAATACTAAGTTTATTTTAATAACAATAATTCAAATTTGCAGATGTAACATAAAGAATATAATTGAAAATACATAATTAAAAGAATATAATTGAAGAATATATCATAATTGAGTAAATTAAATAAATAATCCACCATCAATTCCAGAGGGTTAAAGACCATCGCGCGTGGTCCACGTGGATGAAAATATCGTAGAAAAATTTGCTGTGGTCAGCAGAGTACCTTACAACAGCCATACTACATCGTTCTATAACTCTGCACATTCCAATCTTTGTTTCCGTTTCTTGTTTACATGAAATGGACGATGGAATGGGATTCCGTTCACGCGATTAACGCAACAAGCATCCACGTGGACATTTAATTCCTTACTTAAAAAAGAAAAAAAATATGTGTGAAATATGAGAAAAAATAATTTGAAATGTCGGGATCTGTTACTCGATCTGTCTTTCAGAAAAATGTAAAAATGTAAAATTTTTATAACAGTCTGTATAATTCGTGTTTATGTTATAAACACGAATCGAAAAATGCATTAATGAAATGTCCGATTTGAATTCTCTATTTTATGCAAAAATTTTTAGATTGGACTGTGGTTATAAGCGATTCTTTTAAGACCATTTTTAATTCCAACACTGGTCGTTGATTAGCGATATAAAATATAGATACAATGTTTCTTATACACAATCATAACTAGAGATGTAAACTAGATCATAAATATTATATCATAATTTTATGAAATCTCCGGAATTTCAATTTTACAAGTTGTCTTTATTTGGATATTTGTTGGTATCAATACATACATAATACACTGTACTGAGAAAAATTTTTGGTTGAAAATAAACGAATCAGAAGATTCTGGTAATATCAATCAGAATTCTAGTGTTATCTCGACTAGAATAAATTTAATTATAAGTGTTTAATTTGTACTTTTCCAGTTGAATCTACTAGGATTTCAATTAATGCAATAAGACTTTTTGTTTTTATCCAATGTAAAAATTTCACATTTTTATCTTCGTTATTAAAATTCGAACTGACAGGACCGATGTTTCCGTGCTTTCAGGCAGAACCATAGTGAAATCGAGAAGCGCAGAAGGGACAAGATGAATACATACATCACTGAGCTATCGGCGATGGTACCGATGTGTCATGCGATGTCGCGGAAACTGGACAAGCTGACCGTGCTGCGAATGGCGGTGCAGCACCTCAAGACTATCTTCGGCGCGGTTACCTCATACACGGAAGGTCATTATAAGCCCGCATTTCTCAGCGATCAGGAACTTAAGACGCTCATACTTCAAGTAAGTCGAATCCAAATGGTAATTGCGTAATATCTACACTGTTAAAGCAATCAAAGGAGCAATAGTATCCAATCCCTTGAGTTAAATAACATTTTGTTATTTAAACCTTCATGTGAGTTAAAATGTAAATCATTTCATTTCTTGAATTAGTTCCAAAATAATCAACATCCATATAAAAGTGCACTTATTAAATAATAAACTAAATTTTTTAAATAAAATTTAATACATTTACTGGAGTTAAAGTATTTAATTTTACTGTTTTGGATTAAATTAATGACATATTGAATAGAAATAGTAGTGACCTATAGAAATTATTAAAAATAACTCAAATTGGATATAATTTGACATTATGATTTTAACAGTATATATACAAATGATTGTAAGAGATTATATTCTAAATTTAATTTCTCGGTTACGGATAATAACGATCAAGCCTTATCTTTCTCCTATTCTGCATTACGAATAATTACGAAAGGTTGACAGGTACTTTTACTTTATTTGTATTATCCTATAAAAAGAATTTTATTTTTTTTTTATTCTTCTTTTAACAAATTAATATATTATGTTTGCTTGTTTCATTGCATCTCGCGTCTCGCTTAGTTTTAGAAGTAGTTCTAAATAAATGCCGCGGTTACGCGTGCTAAACACGATCGTGGGATCGGATAATTCACTGAAACCATAATGCTTGGTATCGTTAACTTGAAATTCATTTATGATACGTATTTTTGCCGCGGCTTGTAAGAGACCGAGTTGGAGATCTTTTGTAATCTTTTTGCACGAGATCGAGCGGAGCGAAACCAGCGGATAACTCCCTTTCTCCCGCATGCTACAGACTTTTATCCGGCTTGGTCTCGTGCCGCGGCGCGGCGGGGTAAAAGGAAAGGTCCGAAGCATGTAGATTTATAGTATCACGCTAATAGTACCTTAGATCGAAGCGCTCTCAAATCACCTACGCCTTTAATTCCGGACCAATTAGCGGGAATGAGGTTCCAGGTAGTATACTACCTTGTTAGATATTAAAGGAGTAATCTCTTGAATTAAATAATATTTTGCTTTTTTTAATTTTCATGCATGACAAAATGTAAATCAATCCATTTCTTTGATTCTTTCTAAATTCTTTGGAGTGACTCATTCTAAAGAGTGAAAATTGAACTAGTCGTAAAAAAGAGTGGTTCAATTTTCAATCTTTAAGAATGAGATTTCACTCCTCAGAATAAAAAATTTATTTAAAAAATTTTAGAGAGTATAATTTGATGTTATGTTAATTTAATTTAAGTGCAGAGAATAGAAAGATTTTCTTCTGTAATTCGTAAACACTCCAGCTTGTACGCATTTATTTATGTTTATGTGAAATTTGACTTTACTTGATGTGTGAACGTATTGTTATACTTGCCCGAATCTTTCTTTGCGTTAAAAAAAATCTGTTATGATAACGTATATTTACACGAAAAGAATGGTGTTGAAGTATTTAAAAATTTAGCTAGATACTGAAAATAAATTTTGTTATGAGCTATCGAATAATAAAACTGGTTGGTTACTAGAAACTTTTGCACTGTGAAATTTTTTGCAGCATTGCTTATTATGCTCAAGTTTTCTACATAATTATTTTGATGGTCCAACAAAATTATTTTCAGATCTGTATCTACTTAAACTTTTAAATATCTTAGCAAAATTGTTCCTTCCATATAATGTCTGCTCTAATTCTACGTTGTAGCGAACATCATATACATATTATTATTGGATTATTACTTCCCTGAATCTCTCCTCGCGTTCAAAAGAAAATCTTTTGCGATAATAGTACATATCTATAATGTTCTAATTCTACGTTATAGCAAACGTTACACATGTTATTATTATAAAAACAATTTTTCTGGAGGATTAAAATTCATCGCGTGCCAATGTAGTGATGGTTATTCAGGTGCATGAAAAGCGGCGTATAATTATTCGATGATAGAAACGTATCGGTTATGAAGCATACACTTTACCACGTCCGTGGAAAACAAGGAAAAGGAATATTTCAACGACCGCGATAACTCCTATTCACCCTAGATTCCGTTTAAACGCGCGGAGCCCAGAGCTGGTGTCTGATCCAGATATTTCTCATTGTCATGTGTACATATACACATTTATCTTCTATCGAGGGGAGTTCTTTTCTTTCTCACTCGTTCACGGCGCGTTTGCCGTATAGGAAAATATCTGAGAGTGAATGACCACGCCCGACACATACCGAGTCAGATCGGCTCTAAACGTGCTCTAATCGCGACATAAAGAGCTCCCCATTGCGAATCGGTACGTTTATTACCATCGAGATCCGGCTGAGCGTGTTACAGTTGAGAATAACGTTAAATCACTTGCCGATTAAACGAGGCAAAAATCGATACAAATGTCGCGCACTTAATCCGCATAAAACTTGCCATATACAGCGATAAAACGTATGTATGTACACATTTATAGCTTCCATTTGACACCGAAAGTATACAGGAAAAACTATTTTGCTGAAGTATTTAAAACTTTAGATACAGATTTGAAATTTTGATAATTTTGTTTGAATCTTAAAAATAATTATATTATATACTGTATTAGATATCAAAAGAATAATACAATCCGATTTTTAATTTATATTAAAATATATATTAAAATATATATATTAAAATATAAATTAATCCTTTCTATAATTAGTTTCAAAATAAATGTCCATTAATATAGATACTGTTTCTTTGTTTTTACTTTTTACTTACGCACTTAGTAAATAACAAATTAAATTTCAGACAAATTTAATACATTTTTTTGAGTTAAATTATTTAACTCTATTGTTTTAGTTAAAAACTAAATATAGAAATGATTAAAAATAACTCAAATTAGGTAATAATTTGATATGAATTTAGTGTATGATACTCAAACTGATTGTTAGAATGTCAAAACTTTTTGCAACGTTGTTTAAGTTTTCTACGTAATCATGGTTCAATAAAATTATTTTCAAATCCGTATCTAGCTAAATTTTTAAATACTTCAGCAAAACTATTCTTTATGTATCTTCGCATCACGATAAAAGCCGTTCGGGATTAAGATATTTCTATCCTGACTTGTCCGAACTTTATGAGAGAAACGTAGGTGCCGCGAGTAATAAAGCATAAGGAACTCGGGCATGCCTTTGTTGGGTCGCGCGAATTGCGTTGAATCGCATTGACATGATTAATTAATGAACGTTACATGCGATCGACGATACGTCGAATCTCGCAAACGATTACGTAACGTGGACGTTAGCGTCTAACTAGTGCAACGATAAATGATACGCTCGTGCGGATATTGTAGCGATTGTATTTGCAACTCAGCGAAATTGCGAGTGAAATGTCGTAGGCGATTTCGTGTGACTGAATACACATGCGAAAAACGGGAAGTTGATTCAGCTTATTCCATCGAAATTTCCCATATGACCAGTAAATCGCTCAAATATCATAGCTTGCAAAAAATGATTGCATGTAATGTAATCTTTAATGTCTCACGTTATGTCTTAGTATCGAAACACTATTATGTTTCCAGATTTTTAATGCAAAATGTGTCTTGTCGCTTAATGAGCGAGGCCGCTGCACTTCTTCACCCGGAAATAATTTCTTTAGTTAGTATATAGACAATTTTTTTATTACAATTTTTTTATAAACAATTGTTTAGGATGATTTTTATATTTCAGTTGAAAATTATTATTATTAATTTTTTATATATATATATATA
>NW_017259206.1:5565800-5569760 GCF_001594045.1 Atta colombica | reverse complement strand
TATATATATATATATAAAGATAGTACCTATATATTCTTCTTTCTCATTCTTGTTTTATAAAAATTGTTTGTGATCAGACCCTGTTAAAAATGAATAGAGTCTCTATCCTTTCCTATTCCCCATTCATTTTTCTCCCCTCCTTATCCTTTTATTCTTTAAAAATCAAGATTTAAAGAAGTGTAACTTCTTTGGTTGTAATTAACGGTTTGTTCTCCACAGCGTAATGAAAAGCAGCTTGCCTTGTTCCAGGCTGCAGAAGGCTTCGTCTTTGTGGTGGGCTGTGATCGCGGGAGAATTCTCTACGTGTCCGAGTCCGTCTCGCAGACTCTTAATTATTCTCAGGTATCGAATTATGTCGCTATATCGAATTACTCTCCAAATTTCCATTATACATTCCGTGATCTATCAATACGAAGAATATCGCGAAAGCGAGTGTACAGCGTCACGCATAAGAATCTCCGTTCAATGGCTAATTAATCGTAATATTCGTGCTACCATTAGCCTCTGTCTGAGTAACGTCTGCTGCGTATTCATCTCATTGACTATAAATTATATCTTGAAATGGGTATTTATGCAGTCTATGTTTGATTGACAGTGATCACCATCATCGCTATTACTGCCATGTCAAGATTGATAATTTGTGAATTTTTCATTTTAGCATTTCTGCCACGATTTAGATATAATAATTTAATAAATTCTAGATATACTAGATATACTAATACGCACTGATGCTTATTAATATAATGCTGTCATGAACAATAACTCATGTAAGATAGTGAGATAAAGAATATTTTGAGATAAACAATATTTTGAAGACTTTTCTTTTATAGCGAATTCGATTGGATGCATTACTGGTGCATATTAAAGCTGTTATACGTTATATATTTATTATATCTTCTTTTTATTTAAATTGAAGTTCAATAAAGTTATTATTATTATATATTTAATAGACATTTTTATCGATTTTTACGATACTTTAATATATATCAGCATGCATTAAGTCCCAACCGAATTTGCTATTAAATTCTGTTTCGAAATAATACTGTGGCCATAGAAACCAAGTAAGTTTAAAATGTTGACGTTTAATTGTCTCAAAAAAAGCACTCTCTTTAGAAATCGGCATATATATTACGAATTAAAAACAGATATTAAACAAAAGCAGTTTTAATGTTACTAATTCTTCATTATCTTTTTAATGTTTAGGATATTCTAGTTTTATAAATAATAATAATATATTATAAATAATATATGATTACTATGTATACACATTATAATTATAGTCGACTTGTATCGTTTTGAATTTTTACTAAATTACAAACTTTAAGGATCTTAATGCCATCACAGGGTGACTTGTTGGGTCAAAGCTGGTTCGATATCCTACATCCTAAGGATGTTGCGAAGGTAAAGGAGCAGCTCTCATCCTCTGATCTCAGTCCGAGGGAACGACTGATCGACGCAAAAAGTAAGTATCAGTTATTGCTGTATTATGACCGTTAGTATTAAAGCAAGTATTGCTTTTCCACAGTACTGCTGCAATTCCAGAGTGCGTTCCGTTTCACATATGATGCGCATGATGTATCATTTTATTCTTCTTTAATATGAACAATAAGGATAAAATGATACATCATGCACATATTATATTATTTATATTTATTGAAACGATACACACTTTAGATTTCGACTTGGCGCGCACCGACCCAGCCGCGTGCGGAGCATTAATTTCTCCGGCCATGAGAAAAGGCTTCAAAAGCTATTAATTATAGCATCTTTCGACATTGCCTCACGTTCGACGCGTCGATCATTGCGAACGCAAATTAGTTGCGGTGTGCACATCTCTTCCACCACCTTTACCCGATAAATGTCAGTCGCTCGGCAGCATTTGCTCGCGTAAGCTTTGTCGATAAACATCTTAGAATTAGCGTGCCTACCAGATAAGAATATTGCGAAAGATCCACGCCGAATGAGAAAAAGAGACGAAGAGTTGCCGAACGAGTCTAATGCCAGGATTCCTCGAATGTTGCATCGCGATGCGATCTGCATGTAAAGCGTTTGGATCGTCACAAAGTACATATTTAAGACGCTAGTAAATGTGACATTAATATCATATAATGAATGCTTTTTGCGATTGAGATACAAGAGAGACGTGAGAAATAAAGATATAAAAGAGAAAAATATCAGGTAGAAATAAAAAAGAGAAGAAAGAAGGAGATAAAATGCAAGGATATAGACGAAAAGAATAGTTTTGTTAAATTATCTAAAAATTCAGTAGATATAAATTCGAAAATAATTTTGTTTGGACCATCAAAATAATTATATATAGAATGCTCAAACTGGTAAACTAAAATGTTAATCCCGCAAACACAATAGAAATAGTAAATCTTAAAGAATTTACCAATCATAATCGATCATTCTTCTCACATTCGACTGTGATTCATTAATATCTTAAAGCTTACTACACCTTTTGTATTTAAAAAAGGTAAAACTTTTGACTGCATTATCATCAACTTTTAAGGATTCTACATTTTTGATAGTCTAACAAAATTATTATTTTCAGATCTGTATCTAGCTAAATTTTTAGATACTTCAGTAAAAACCATTCTTTCCGGTATGAATAGAATTATTAATCATCCGATTGATGAACCTTGTTAATTTTCGTAATTTTTCAGCCATGCTACCGGTGAAAACCGACGTGCCCCAGGGTGTGTCACGACTTTGCCCCGGAGCGCGGAGATCCTTCTTCTGTCGGATGAAGCGTAAAGTCGACGGGGTCCGTTGCGGTGAGATGCAAGTGAAGGAGGAAGCCGACGCCACCGCTGGCTGCCATAGAAGAAAGAAGCAACAAAACGTAGGTGAGTGCGGCTAATTACCCAAAAATCCCATAATTCATTCGGCAATGCGGAAAAATCGGTAACTCGAATTAATCATCATACGTGAAAAGAACACGTATAAATAAATTTATTGAGGCATCACAAGTGTTTTTTTCTTAACTAGAGGAAGGGCTTTTATTATTGATTAATGAATATACAGAAAAAATGATTTTATTAAAAGATCTAAAATTTTATTGAATACAGATCTGAAAGTAAATTTGTTGCACATCAAAATAATTGTGTGGAAATTCAAATTTGCTGATTGCAAGAATATTAAAATTTTTTGTATTGCTTATCACTATATATTTTGCAATATAATTATTTTGTTAATTCAATTATTTTGCACAGTTTATAAAACTGAGAAAATATATATTTATCAAAATTGTATATGTTAGTATTAAGAATTAATTTTATAAGATCTGCTTTGACCGAAAATAGAATTATTTCTTAATAATTATTTTATAATTCAATAAAATGATTTTTCAGATCTGTATGACTCTGTCCAACAAAATTTTAAATTTTTCAATAAAATTATTCTTTTTGTATATTTTATTTTTTTTTTATAAAAATGATAATTGACAACACAAATGTATTGTCCGAATATCGTGATCATTACATATTTTTTTAAATGAACACAATACTTTTTTCTAAAAAAAGAAAATAATTTTAAGTCGTGTCCTTTGTCCAATGACGGATTCAATTTTCTTTCAAGAAGCAAAGCTCCTTGCAGTGCGAAAAAATATGACCGTGACGATTCAGGGTGTTTATATCGGGGATGCAAACGCGTCTTTTGGAGAGTCACACGCACGATCGAAGACACGGCACGAAAATTTGTCGCATGGCTCGTCAAAGGTGAAAAGTAGAAATCGTATACAGTATCGCAGCAAAACGTCGGTGAAAGGATCGCTGATATATCCTCATCAAATATCTCACCGGCAATCGTAAAGTCTCGATACTTTCCCCTTACTCGTTCTCTGCAATTTCATCTCATTCGTTCCATCGTCTCTTCACTTTCTATAAAATATAACAATATATCTATAAAATATAATGTAAAACTAATTATATACACTACTTTATAAATTCGAGATCGCTT
>NW_017259206.1:5544450-5565700 GCF_001594045.1 Atta colombica | reverse complement strand
TATTTTAAAAAGAAGATATATAGCTATAAATCTATTTTTTTGAATCTTAGAACTTTTTTTTTACTTTTCGTAATGCGAGAAAATCATAAGTGTTCCTGAATTTGTATAAACGATAGTGTAATTTGAAACTTTTTAAAGTCATTTATAAAGTTTGCGAATTCAATCTCAATCGGCGAGTCTGCACAGAGACGCGTCTTTTTTAGATTGGAAGTATTGCGTGATTCAGTGCACGGGCTATCTGAAGTCCTGGGCTCCCGCAAAGATCGGTCTCGAGGAACAGGAGGGCGAGGCCGACGGCGAAGCGTGCAATTTGTCCTGCTTGGTAGCAGTCGGTCGAATCCAAACAGCGATATCGACGGCCGCGTCGAGGAAGCCCCATTCAAGACCCATACAATTTATCTCGCGACACGCAATGGATGGCAAATTTCTGTTCGTGGACCAAAGGTATATATCGAAATTGTTATTGAATCGTTAAAAACGATTAACATTATCAAAAGAAGACGTTAGCGAAATATATTTATAGTAATTACGATATATATTATAATAGAAATATATTATATGTAATCTAAATATAATAAATTGAAAAGAGGAAATTTGCTATTCTTGACTCTCTTCTTCAAAATATACAGTAACAAATATGTTTCACAAATTTTTAGTTATTTACATATATTGTTATTTATTTCTGCTTATATTATAATTTCTAAAAGCAGAAAGCTGCTAAAACTATAATTAAAAGCGATCAATTTATTAATTGTTGTTTATTATTCAGCCTTATTTACAATTAAAAAATATGCGTTATAAAAAAAGATACATATAAATTTTGGAATATTGATAAATGATATACGGACTCTTGTATATATTAGAGAATTATCTTTTTTCTCACATAGAGCTACTCCAGTATTGGGCTTTCTACCTCAGGAACTGCTAGGCACCAGTATGTATGAATACTATCACCACGACGATATTCCTCATCTGGCAGAATCTCACAAAGCTGTGTTGCAAACTTCCGAACGCGTTACCACGCAGGTGATTAACTGTTGTTCAATGTTATCACTTCGCAATTGTTCTTCGCGATGATAATCGGATTAAAATAAATTATAAAATATTAGAATTGTTAATACCCATACGATATGCTCTCTTATCATCGAGAACATAAAGCAATTTGATTGGCGATTAAGGCAAAGAGAGATCTTTATTACTCGCGATAATGATTTCGCATTTTGATCTCATATATTATCGTTTTCATAGATCTACAGGTTCAGGAGCAAGGACGCGAACTTCGTGCGGTTGCAGTCCGAGTGGAAATCCTTCAGGAATCCATGGACTAAAGATATCGAGTATCTAATCGCTAAGAATTCTGCTATCTTGTAAGCAATGATCGATTCTATGCGTCGTTCGCGAAGTTACCATATAAATAGTTCTGTATCTTTTTTTTCAGCTGCGATACACGTACAAGTGGAAATAACAGATCTGAGGACTCGAGCGTGCAGGGCAACTATGATTATTTCACACAAAGTAAGTGCGATTTGAAACGCGCGTTTATACGACAATCGCGATTTGTCGAAGCGATTAATTGAAGGATCGTGCTAATTTGTGGTAAGCAGGTAATGGTGGATTAGAAAGACTGATCTCGAGCCACGTGGAAGTAAGTAAGATCGGCCGGCAAATAGCGGAAGAGGTATTGGATCTACAAAGACGCGGAGAAGACTCCTCCTCAGGTAGTAGTCCTGGTCCAGCGACAGAAACCGGTTTATTGAATACCGAGGTAAATATATTTGATTGAATTCGATAAAGAAAATGAAGGAAGAAAACAAGTAAACAAATAATTTATTAATATAAAATTGTTTTATATGTTTGATAAATTATCTTTTCTCATTGCTCTCTCTCTCTCTCTCTCTCTCTCTCTCTCTCTCTCTCTCTCATTTATTTGGTCTTCCTTTGTTTTTTTATCGTTTAAAATATAATGAATTTAAAATTGATTACTAATTGTTTGAATTTGGCTTGGATTAACTAACTAGTTTTTAATTATTTATCTTTAATTAAAGTCGCAAATGATCACGACGACGGCATCGCCAGAGAGAATACCTGACATTTCCCAGCCGAGTGGCATCGGCAGCGACAACAGCAGCAGCAACCCCACATCGACGTTCAACCACGTAGCGAACAACGTGCAGCTCAACAGCATCGCGAATGACCAAGGTCATAGCTATTACTGTCTCTAAGGAGTCATTTCTTGGTGTGTAGTGTGTTCGCCAAAATTATTCAGAGAAAAAAAGAAGTAGAGAGCAAACCTCTCTCTCTCACGAGGAAAAGAGTTTCGTCAGCGCGCGTGTGAGAACAATTTGACTTACATAAGATTTTCCTTCGTGCGAGAGAGATTATTGAAGGCGAATTGATACTATGCAGAGTATAGCGTTGATTCTGTTTGCCGATATAGTTCAATCAATATTAGTGATATCACGCACAATGTAACATCCACCTACTTTCAGGAGCGTCACCAGATGATGACATGATGGACATGATTGGCGGCACCACGATTAATGAATCACCAAATCCGATCCCATCCGATGGCAACGATGAGGCAGCGATGGCTGTCATCATGAGCCTGCTGGAGGCGGATGCAGGTCTGGGCGGTCCAGTGGATTTTTCCGGATTGCCATGGCCGTTACCATAATGCATGTGCACTTTAGTCTGCAATTTTGAATGTCTCCTGGTTGAAACATACTCGGAACGAATGGATGAGACTTGGTGCTGAAATGGTGCTTTAAGATAGGATTTTATTAAGCGAACTAGCTTCCAAACAAAACTTCTACATCGCAATCAATTAACTATCGTTCTTCATCGATATTGTAGATTCGTAGTTCCATGTATATATATATATATATATATATGTTTATATGCTATCCCTGCCAGTAAATATCAACTAATAGTAATGTAACATTAATGTCATAATTTTACAGTCAACAATATAAATGTATTATAACACATGTTATATATAATTGTTACATTGTTGAGTACAATTATAACGTTATGTGTTACTGTTAGTTGATATTTTTAAGAAGAAGCTGGACTTCCTCCATTACTTGTCGTTGATTTTTCAAAAACTCATTTTCATGCGGTGAAATAATTTGCGTTTACATCAGCGAGAAACAAGTGAAGATTGACGAACGCCCTCAGAGATTATAGTGATGTGATAATAGTGCGGACAATAACATATGAATTTTTTCTTTTTTTTTTTTTTAAAGGGCATCATTTCTTCAATACAGTCTCTTTTCAAGGGTGAGGACTTTCAGAAAATGAATCTCAAAAAACTAGCCTCTTGAAGAGGTATACATAGGGCGAGAGCTGAAATCCACTGATTACGCAACGAGTGTATATAATTACTCGTCGTCTCAATAACTGTGCGAATAATTACTTAAATTGACGTTATACGTGTAAATACATAGGTATGCGTTGCATTGTATGCGCGATATGCCGTTTAAATGTACCTAATTAAATAAAATCGTAGGAATATCTGTATATGCAAAGAAAATAAATCTTTTACTCGATGAACGTATGAAATAAGCAAAGTTTATTCGTTATGTGTGTAAATATAAATTTCCAAATGCATTATCTATTAGAATATATCAGTAACTGTACGATCTGCTGCAATTTAGCATTCCTATATTTCATTTCGCTATAACGTCTCAAATCTATGCAAAAATATCATAGTAATATTTCTTAAGAAAGACACGAGTAGAATGTGGTAGAAGGTAAGAATTAATGTAAATAACATGATATATTGTTGTAATTTATTGTTCGATATTAAAAAAGAAATACAAACATTCAACAAATATTCACAAGATATCTTGGTATCTTACATTTGGTATAAATAAATGATAATAAATCTCTTATGTATAAACTTTGAACTAATTGCTGCGAGAACTTCTTTTCTAATACAGTCTCAAAATATATGATATTTTAAAATGAAGGAAGTTGTATTCTTAAAGATTCGTTGAAATTAAAATACACTTTAGGTCATCAATTAAAATTTCTATTAAAAAATGTTCGAGGGGAAATATAACTCGAAATATAACAGACTGAAACATGGTAACAAATTTGTATTTCAGGAGTTAAGTTCACGATCAAATTAATTGTGAGTGTATTTTTTTAAATTTTAAATACATTTTACGTTTTTCTACATTAATTGCTATTAGTGTATAAATTCTTAGGCGAGAAATTTTTTTATATACAAAAACGTGAACTTATTATTTACATCAATGTGTACTAATGAGAAAATTATTAAGTATAATACATCATATTCTGATATGTGATGATTTATCGATATTCAAATAAATCATCTAGATATTAACATTTAGATTAATATTAATATTTCCTAAGTACAAAATCGTTGTTAGATGTTTAATAAAAAATATTCCTCATAACTGTAAATATCGCAATCTATAAATAATTGTTTTTTGGATATGCTATTCTTCTAAATTATTTGAAAAAATATTGACATATAATATGCTACTTATATATAATATTGCTTTTCTTCATATTTAATATAGAGAATGATATTTCCTGCATTGTATTAATTCTTTTCTTCTTCTGTCTTTAATAATTTTTAAAAGTAATAGTTTTAGATTTTAAAAAATTTCTTCGCATATTTCTTCTTCTTTTTCGTTTCTGTTAACTCTGTTTTAATAATATTAATAGAATAGAATTTTCTCTCTTCACAGCTTTATATGACTCTATATATTCTAAAATTATATCATTATATGATTATAAAATTATATCATTTTTAAGTAGCGATTTGGATTTTCTTGCTTTTTTATGTTTTTTAGAGACAATTATTGACTTCCGAATTATTTAAAAAATCATCAGTATTTAATAAAATATCCAGCAAACGAGAATAGATTAAAATGGATTGAAATTTTGTTCTATCCGAATGCATATTTTAAATAGCGAATATTTTTTTTGGATTTAACTGGATTCAATTAGATTCAATTGGATGCAATTGGATTGAAAAACTGCATTTCCTATTCAAAATTTTGAATTGAACAGTATTCATAATGTTTGTTGTATGCACAGAAAAACTAATATTATTTTTAGAAAGACACAGAGATATGCTCCATGCAATTTCTATAAATGAATAAAAATGCATTCAGGATTGAAAAACATTTATTTTAACATTCGTGAATCAATATTTCTGAAAATCTGAATCCATTTTAATTCATTTCAATCCATTCACGTTTGCTGAGTACGTACTTTTAGTATTGCTGTTTTTTTTTTCACATTTAATAGTTCTAGAAGTATCATTCCCTACATGACTTTGATTCTACAAATTCGAATTACTCTCACGAAACTTGTATTTCGATGTTTTTTTCTTCTTTTTCTCAGAAATACTATTATCTTCCTATATTCTATTAATGCCAATCTTCATAACGTTATTTTCGCACTTTCAATTACATTGTCCATGTTATCGAATATCAATTATGCTTTTTGATAATTTACTTGCAAAGTGCCACAGACGAAAAAAAGTTTACTCTTGTAATATATTTGAGTCACACAATTTATTTCCTTTCCAATCTCCACTGATCATTTCTCCGTATTGTCTCATAATTTCAGAATAGATACGGTGTGCATTTTACATTAGCATAATTGCATAATATAGTCCAAGTCCTTATTCATAATATCTAAAAGATAATATATTAGTTATTATATATATTTTCTTAAAATACAAGCAAAATATTTTAGACACAATAATAAGATGAATCAATTGATATAAAAAAATACTTGTTGCTTTTCAAAAAAATTTTGTAATTCACATATTTGCTCAATACTTCTTTTTTATTTCAACTTAATATTGATAAAAAAATCATACAGTCGTATCACCGACTATTATCGATGATTGCAGATTAATAACAGGTACATATAAAATTTTTACAGTATTAAATTGATATTTTTGAATAGCGCGCATTAATCCTGAATATGGCGGTGTTCACTTATAGCGTTTTCGGCCCGACGGGATTTGCACGAACTTGGATTAGAAAATATTTCGCTATTGGTTGACGTTATTACATGCTCTACCAATAGGAGAGTACGAAACATCTTCAACCCAGGTTAGTGCAAACTCAGTCGAACTCGGTCAAACTCGGGTCGAAACGCTATTGTATTTCTACAATTCGATTACTGTGCTAGTCGGCGAAGACGGACAAAATTTCTCAGACTTCTCTTTATCGTTACTCAGTCCATGATATAAGAAATCAACAAATAAAACGTATATATGTACTGTGATAAATTGGGAATGTACGATTATTGATTGAAATGAAATCCTTTATTTTATTATAAGTTGCATTGTACTATACGTCATATAAGTTAGTAGAAACCGTATGTGGATTTAATTTTTACTATCCAATCGCTGTCGTTCAGCAATATGAATTCGAAGAAGACCATAACCTTTGGCAAGATAAGCGCCAATTTAGATAAACTGACACCCGAGGTATCCGTCGAAACTTCGAACTCCGGATTCGGCATTTTCGGTAAGAAACGCGAAGAAAATAATGTGAAGAAAATGGACGAGATCAGGCCGGAGGACGAGGAGGAAACTCGGAGTATACAGAAGTTGATGGGCATCACGGGCTTCGGAAAGAAAGCCAAGTCTTTCGACGTGCAGGAGATGATGGAGAATATTACCAAGACCATCAACAGCAATAAAGCAAGCATGGTCGAAGAAAAATTCGACGAAGTTGCGGAATCCAAAAAGGACGAGGTGGATGACAATGACGACGATTTTATTGGTCCTCCAATACCTTCATTACTTGTTACTTCAGATGCAATCAAAGATTCAAAGAAGGACGCTTTGGTAAGAATTTTTTTCAATGTCCTTATTTTTCACAGAATTTTTATATAAATTTTTTAGACTTTCTCAGAATTTTTGTATAATTTTATAAATTTTTAGAAAATATTTGGATTTTTTAAGTATGAGTTGGAATTTCTTATAAGAAACTAATTCAATTCTCCTTGAAATATATTGTTGAACATGAAACTCTAAGAAATACATATTTTAACAGTATATTTCAAGGAGGATCAATTCCAAACAATTGTGATAGATGTCTCTTGTTAGATTTTGCTAAGAAACTTTATATCTTTTTTAGAATTTTTCGTATGTGTGAATTTTTATTTTATGATTTCTAAGATTTTCATTGTATAATTTCTGAAGAAAACTTATAAAATCTGAAAAAGTTTGTTATTTTTAAAAATCTTCATAAATTTAAAATATAACAAATATTAAAAATATAAGCTAACATAAGAAATTTTTTTACTTTAGGGCAAGAAAAACGACGACGATGACGACGATGACGATGACGATGACGATGATAAAGAATCGTCGGATTCCGAAGAGGAAGAAGAAATAACATTAAGGGACAAGATTCCTTGTTCGCATGAAGTCTCAATGACTCATGGCACTAAAGCAATAATTGCCATCGCTGCGGATCCGTCCGGAGCTCGATTAGCGTCTGGATCCGTCGATTACGACGTCTGTTTCTGGGATTTCGCCGGTATGGATACGTCCATGAAGAGTTTCAGGACTTTGCAGCCCTGCGAGAATCATCCCATCAAGTGCTTGCAGTATTCCATGACTGGGGACGTAATATTGGTAATCTCAGGAGCGGCGCAGGCGAAGGTCTTGGATCGGGATGGCTTTGAGAAATGTGAGACTGTCAAGGGTGATCAGTACATTACGGACATGGCGCGTACAAAAGGCCACACCGCTAGTCTGAATAGTGGCTGTTGGCATCCGTTCATCAAAGAGGAATATCTGACCTGCTCTCAGGACAGCACCTGCCGAATATGGAATTTATATAGGCCACGCTCACACAAAAACTTGATAAAGTGTAGAGCTCAAAACGGCGTGAAAACTATTCCCACGACGTGCGCTTACAGCCGGGAAGGCGCGGCTGTTGCGTGCGGCTGCATAGACGGCTCAATTCAGATGTGGGATCACAGAAAGAATTTTGTGAATCCGTCCCTCGTGTTGCGAGGTGCGCACGCACAATCCAGCGAGGTGTCGAGCTTGAGTTTCGCATATCTCGGACAAATGCTGGCAAGCAGAGCTTGCGACGACACTCTGAAACTGTGGGATTTAAGGGCGTTCAAAGTACCAGTATTCGAAGCTAAGGAACTATACTCACGTTATGATACCACGGATTGCATGTTCAGTCCGGATGACTCGATGATCGTCACGGGAGAATCTCTGAGTAAGGGAAAGACGACCGGCAGGGTGCTGTTCTATGACAGTAAGACGTTTGATCTAGTCAGAGAAATCCCCGTGACAAGTTCACATGTAATAAAAACTCTATGGCATCCAAAATTGAATCAGGTGTTTGTCGGCTGCGGCAATGGCATAGTCAAAGCGTATTACGATTCCAAGAAGAGTTTAAGGGGCGCCAAACTGTGTGTCGTCAAGACACACATGAAACAGAAGCACATCGAAATAATGTCCACTCAGCAAATCATAACGCCTCATGCGCTTCCTCTGTTCCGCCAGGATAGACCCAAGTCAGTTCGTAAGCAGATGGAGAAGGACAGGCTCGATCCAGTGAAATCAAGGCGTCCAGATCTGCCTATTACTTCCGGGCAGGGTGGTAGAGTAGCATCTTCCGGTGGAACTCTTAGTTCTTATGTGATACGCAATCTCGGATTGAGCAAACGGATAGAGGATGATCAGGATCCCAGGGAAGCTATTCTGAAGTATGCAAAAATAGCTGAAGAAGAACCATACTGGATCGCACCCGCTTATAAGAAGACACAGCCGACAACGATTTTTCAAAGCGACGATCAAGATAGTGGGCCGAGTAATAAGAAACAAAAAACATAGACTTTTCTTAATCTTAAGAAAACTTAGACGCATATTTATCTTGTATATTAGCATTGTGTAATTATATATGTATCTATGTACAGTACATATAACGAATTAATGGAAGGAGAATGTAATTTTGTTATAAATATATTATGTAATTATATTGTACATCCGACATTTTATTTGTATTTATACCTTACTTATTTAATAAATTTAATTTCATTAATCGCGTATAAATTTTTAATTTGTATGATCAAAATAATTCACCTTTCATATCTGATAAATATTTATTACATGTAAAAATATCTATTATTATCTATTATAATAGATAATACATATAACAATCTATTACTACATTTGAATAAAACTATTCAACAAAATTGTTCAGTTTTTGGAAATTATTAGCTATATGTATCTTTTCTTTTTGTAGTAATAAAGAACATATTTAATTAAAAAAATATGTATATATAATATTTTGAATAAAGTTTCATTTACAATTCAGATTTTGGAAAATATTGACTACAATTGTGGATCTTTCTTATAAAGGGAGAATTGTTTAATTTATGAAAAGAATTTTTTAATGTTATATTTATAAAATAATTTATAAAATAAATATATCTATTAAATTTAAATAAATTTTTTAAGCAGCGTTCACAAATTTGGGCGATCAATTTGGGGCAAATAAACGATTGATAAATTTAGAACGATATACCATCCACAGACAACTGTTGCATTCTTTGAATTTTCCGAAGGCAGCCTACGATCACGTGATCTGGTATGAACCTAACCTAACCTCGTATAATCTAATCATCATTTAGCATTCAACGTTCAAAAGTAGAAGTCGGATTTAAAATTTGCGACGCCATTCGAATGACTAGAGATAGAATTTGTGTAGATTTTCACAATGTGAAATATTTAGTTATTCGAGTCTAAGCTGTAAAACCTGAAGTATTCTCGAGTGGCTTTGAGTGGTATATATACAACCACGTAAAAATAACCTATTTTTTTTTCATCGTATAAAATACGTTTCTTCATAAACATGGCCAAGAGAAAATCCTTAAATCGTGTATCCCGACGATACTCCAAACGTAGATCCGTCGACTCCTTCGGTTCTGGACATCTTGATCCTGATACATTCGTCGTGGATGAAGGTAGGAATATCTTTCCTTTATCATTTTGCTCATTTGCTACGACGACATAACTAAAAAAAGCGTCATTTTTTCGTTGCTTGCAGATCAACAGAAATATAAAGAAACATAAAGAAAATAAACAATGTATTTTAAAAAACTTTTATTTTATTACAATTATTATAATTATTATGTTTATTATATATTAATAAATTATTGTAAATTATTATATTGAAATTATATTTTAATATTGTAACATTTTAATAATTTAAAATGTTGAAACTGATTTTTTGAAAACTTTATTTCTTAACTTATTGTAGCAAATAAGTGACTTCGTTTTAGGACATTATCTTTATTACAGACAAATTAAGAGTCGAAGAGATTTTAATGTAATTTTAACATATTCTTCTTCTGCAGAACGAACATTTTGGTGGAATAACTTGGAAGAGAATACATTCCCTCCGCATTCCATAATTCACAGTGAAAATGAAACGTCTAGGATGCTGAATGCTAATTCAAGGATTGATTCTAGTCAGAATTCCGATCCTACGGAATGGTGGAAAAATTTAGATTCTGATACTGAATCCATTGCTTCGAAGCCAAGAAGCTCAAGGCGTAGCGCAGGTATAAATGGACAGAATATTTAATTTATTCTTTTTAGAATTTCTTTCATGATTTAGTTTTTCTTTTTTTCTTTTCAAATTGAAGAGTAAAAAAGAAAAGACGAACTGTGTAAAAAGTTCAACTAAAAGAATAAATTTTTCAACTCTCTGTCTGCAATCTGGATCTTTTTTGATGCAAGCGAAATTTCACTTAGATTTCTCCAAATTGAAGCAGGACAGAGTTCTGTACCTCCTCTTAAAATATCTTGTTAAAAAATTGTTTGGTAATGTAGAATATTGAAAAAAATAACCTTAAACTTTTTCATATTTTTTGAAAGAACAGTAAAAAGAACTTTGGCTGGATGGAGAAAGTAAAAATATTATATAATTGCAGATGGAGTTTTGCATTATTATAGATATTTTGTATTACAGATTTGTAGTACTTATAAGATATATTATTATTTTAGCAATAGTTAAAAGTCGTATATTACAAACTTCGACTGAGACATCTGAGTCAGAAAAAGAGCTCAATTTAAGAAAAAAGAAGGTTCGTTTAAAAGCAAGTAATAGGAAGAGTATTAACAATGCTTTCGCAAATGCTTTGAATGATACCGAGACAACTACGCCATTAAAATCGCGGAAGAAACAAGTCCACTCTGAAATACATATTGATTCAGTCAGTGAATCTTTGCAAGGAAGATCACAGGAAAATGAAGAGGATAGTAATTCGAGCCCAACTTCGAAGATTTTGAAATCAAAGCCAAGTATTTTTAGAACAAGAAGAGGTAGAGGAGATGGTATGAAAGATCAGAATATCTTTCAGGATGTGCTAATGGAAAATAATGTTTTGAATACCAGCACTGCGAAAACATCAGTCGTGTTTGAAAAGGAATCCTCGCAACATTTAATGCATCGAAATATTAATACGAATAAAGATCATATTGATGATCAAAGAAAATCAATAAGATCGCCTCAAACAATGTCAAGGATTTTGAAAACAAGAAGTGGAGATATGAAAGATCAGAACGCTTTTCAGGATGTACTAACGAAAGATGATGTTTTGAATGCCAGCACTGCCGAAAAATCAGTCGCATTTGAAAAGGAATTCTCACAGCATTCGATGCATCAAAATATTAATACGAATAAAGATTATATTGACGATCAAAGAAAATCAATAAGAGCGCTAGAGGATATTGAAACTGATTCCTTAACCCTAAATGTAGAGAAGGCAGTGCCTGAAAATAACGCTGAGACTGAAAGTAACGATGAAAGTATCGTACATCGTCAACATTTAAAATTTAAGTCTCGCTTTATGCAGCAAGCACGGAAAAGCATAGGAAAAAATGCCTTTGCAGATGCTGTAGTTGATGATAGTAATGCAAATTTGTCTACATCTAATCTAAATAAGGAAAACAATATTCAAAAATCTTTAATGTCGCGATCATCTTTAAACAAATCTAATGCCAACAGCAATATTACGCCTGAAAGTTTATCAATTCGTAAAAGTTCAAGATTGTCTTTAAATATATCTAAAAAGCAGCAATCAGATATATCGGTGCAAGATAAAAATAATATTGAATCAAGTTTGAGCAGCTCATCCCTGGATAACAATGAATCCCGTGGAATGAAAAGATCCGCATTTTTGAAGTCAAAATCAAGAATTCCAAAACCTTTTCGTAAGCGCTCATCTAATCCATTCGAAGAAATTCTGAAACAAGATAATATCAGTGATAGAAGAAATAATGTTCCAATTGAAGAATATTATGCTTCTTCTGAAGGAGAAACTACAACAAGGATTAATCAAGAACGTGAATCTTTAGCAACACAGAAAAATCCACAATCAGAAAATAATAATATTACGAATGAGGAAGATTCTTATGAAATATTTTTCGAAGCGTTATCAAACATCGAGAAAAGTCGATCTAAGGAATCTAATATACTATCGGAAGATGAGAATAAACTATTAGAAAACAACGATCTCAATAACACATCAAAATCAATTTCTCGAAAGAGTGTAATAGCTAAATCGTTAGAAGAAAAAATTTCCAATCGCAAGTCCATTAGGGAAAAAACTTTGAAGGAATCCGCATATACAAATGCAATATCGCCCGTCGACAGATTAAGTACTAATAAGGTAATAATACAAGATGCAAGTGACGATTCACATACATATGTAGAACGCGATGTAAGTACATCCGAATCAAATTCTACTAAGGAAGTTGGTTTGACGCAAAACAGTTTAAGAATTCGGTCTGAAATACCTGTGAATATAGAAGTACATGAAGCTAATGATAATTTACACACTGATGCAAATAGAGAACATGATTCAAGTACGCCCAAACGATCGTTTAAATTAACCCCTAATAAGGAAGCTCATTTGACGCGTAATAGTTTAAGAAATCGATTTGAAACATCAAAGCCTGTGAATATAGAAGTACATGAAGATATTAATAATTCGCGCAATGATGCAAATAGTGCGATTTATAGACACGATTCAAATATGCAATTGTCCAAATCAAATCTTAGTAAGGAAGATCGTTTGACGCATAACAGTTTAAGAAATCAATCTGAAACATTGAAACCTATAAGTAAAAATACGGAAGTCTCTAAGCGGTTTTCCAATGATGATAAAGACAATAATATAAATGTTGATTTGGAAACAAGTTCAGATAGTACAGTGTATCTAATAACAAGAGCAGATATACATTCTGAAAATAACACAAATATAAGAACACAGAAAAACACTAATCTGCCAACTGAAAAAGAAATAACTAGTGACGAAGATGCAGAGACTGCAACGCAAACAATTCAACGAAATTCCTCATCAACAAAATCTGGAACAAGGAGTAAAGTAGTAAATCAATCTAAAACACTGAAACCTACGAGTAAAAATATGGAAGCCTCTAAACAATCTACAAATTTGATCGCTGATATTGAAGAAGACAATAATATAAATGCAGACTCAGAAACAAGTGATAGTATATCGCATATAACGAGAGCAGAAATACATTCTAAAGATAACACAAACATAGGAATAGAGAAAAGCACTATTTTATCAACTGAAAAAAAAATAATTGGTGATGAAAATACAGAACCTGCGATACAAACAATTCAACGAAATTCTTTGACGAAACCTGAAACAAGTAAAACAGTAAATCAGCAAAGTATGCAAAATTCAAATAGGACCAGCATTAAGGACAGAGAAATTGCACATAGAAAAAAAAGTTTGGGCAAGTCTCAAAATTATCGCAATACGCCGACTAAATCGCCGACTAAATCACCGGCTAAATCGCCGACTAAATCAAGTAAAGATACTTCTTCCAATAAGCAAAATTCGTCTAAGTCACTGAAAAAAATAGATGATTTTTTCATCAAAATAAAAGAAACTTCGACGAAACAACTAAACGAACGCGCGCAAAAGTCGCAAGTCTTCGATAATGAGAAAATGAAGAAGATTAAAATAGAATTGGAGAAGCTAAAGAGTCGCGAGATGGCTGCGATGAAAAAAAAATCGGCCGATAAGAAAACATCTGCAATAAAAAAGGAAACAATGAAATTTGTTATATCTAAACAAGATATAAAGAAGAAGAAGCCGCTCATGAATTCTACGAAAGTAGATAAGGCATTTCTAGTATATGGAAAAGTATATAGACCACCAAGACTTCCTCGTCCGAAACATTGGGCTACAGATCGTCTTTACAAGTTTCTGTGGAAACGCTTGGAGCCAAAGTACAAACTGGCCACGAGAGTGAAGTCTGAGAAATTCGTGCAGGAATTAGCTACGGTAGTAGCTATTATTGAGCGTTGTAAGAATTACGAAAATTATAATACCGAATTAAAGGCTCTGATGAAGGAAATGGCTCGTTTGAAACTTATCAATACTCGTATGGACTTTTATCATTTCTGTCAGGATTTTTTACCATATGAGTTTCGTGTTAAAGTCATACCTATGTCATTACCCGGCAATGAAAATAATATTCCCTTCGATCCAAAAAATGTGCATACTCCTTTACTTGATACCGAATGAGTAATCGTTGAAAATGTAATTATAATACGATAGAATATATTAATTATGTTTATTTAAGTTATACGTGTATAGCGGTGATTTCATTCTTTGAATGTACATACATGTATCCAATAAAAATTAATATTATTTTGTTAACATATATATAATTGATAATATATTTTTGATGAATACAAGTAAATGGAAATGTGGAAGATATTGATGTTATATATAATCTAAAAAATTCATGTAAATTAGAATATACATTTAATTTCATTAAACAATATTTTGATATTATTCAATAAAAATAAATAAAAGAATTTTTTCAGCTTATATTCTCTTTTGTCGCTTTTTGATATTTTGTTATTTTGGCGAATTTTGTAAAAAATAAAATCAACTGCATCAGTTAATTTAACTTGGTGCTAATTAAACTTAAATTTAATTATGATCCCTTACCTTTGTAAATGAAATTAAAAAAAATAGAATTAACGTTTTTAAAAATAGCATGAAGTTATATTATTTTTTCTTTTTTTCTTTCTATTAATTATTCTAATGAGTAACACTATGCCATTTTTAAAAACTTCAATTTTATTAATATAAATTAAATAGAAATTGAATCAAGACCCAGAGATAATTCTATACGATACATAGCTATTGGTGTGAAAAATAAATTTTCTTTCACATCAATATTCTGTGTTTGGTTCTAAAAGGCATCATCTCATCGATTGATTTAATTTTATTTCTCATTGTATATAATATACATGTGTATGCATAAATTTAAATATATAGTAATATGTGTATACAAACAGAAAGAAGAGCTAAAAATTATTTATTTGCTAAATCAATATATCAATAATTTAACGTGCATAATTGTAATGACAATTTAATATTTATTAGTTGAAAACTTTATCTAGTTATAATCAATTATACAAAATTTTCAATTAATGGATATTAAATTGTTATAATTAAAATATATGGATATTAAATTATTGATATATCGATTTATATTGAACTATTCTTAACTCTTTTTCCATTTGTACGTATATGTTACTATTTAAATGGTATCATCGAAATATAATACTTAAAAAATGATTCTAACTAAAACATTAAAGACAACTTAAAATAAAATCTCAAGGACGTCATAAATCAGAAGACTAAATATCTTAAAGACGTCATACGAATCTTTTCTGATTATAGAATCTTTTATGAGATATCTTCGAAATTTTAAGACAATGTTTACATGATTTCATTATAATTTTTTCTTTGCCGATATTTATACTATCTTAATGTTGATACTCTGATTTGGCATATTCGAAATCATTCCCGCATCTTTGATACTTGATACTTTGATATTTGCACTTTAAGCGATCAGTATTGCTTGTTTATTTACTTATTCCGGTTTATGTACGCAAAGTTTGTTTATATAGCCGTGTTATATATAGACCTATTGTGATATCTCTGCGATTATAAATATCCCCCTAATCTCATTTGCTCTGTACGACAATCTTTTTGCCCGTAAACACCTTGTTTTTCCATGTTCACAACAAAAATTATGCTGCTTCATGACGCGAATGGATAGGACAACATTAGATTGTCAAAGATCGAATGTAATGTATAAAATTATTAAAGTCAAACAAAGATTATTAAAGTCTTTCTCTTAGGGCTAATTTAATAAATTAAGATTTACAAATTCTTTCTAATAAATTTAATTAAATTAGAGCTAAGAGAAAAATTTTTCGAACAATTTGAATTATTTAATTTAATTTTTTAATTTAATTTACTTTATTGCAACGCTCTGTGAAAAGACTACATGTTAATAAAATAGATTATAGTTATATTATTGTAGCTTTTCAGAAATATTGTGACGAATTGGAATAAAAAGTTCATGTTCCTTATTATAGAAAGAAATGTCTTTGGTATTTTTAACATATTTAGAATTCACTATCTTTATAATTTTAATAATAAAATTCTTTTTTAAAACAGATAAATCAATTTTTTATTTATCTGTTTAATAAAAAAAATCTGTTAAATAAAAAAAATTGATTATTAAAAATTGTATGTTAATCGTCAATTAATCGATAGTTCTAATGTTGAGCACACTAAGTGCTAGCAATCATCAGTCCTAGTATTCTAATTATACAAGCAAATGTGTCACATTCGTTGCGTGCTGAATGACCATGATGCGTCGATTTTTGTAAATATTTGCGATAAATCGAACGTCGCATTGACGGTGTTCATGCGTTTGATAACGAAATTCGATGTTAAAACAAGTATCAAAATTATATTTCGTTTCTAATTATTAAATAAATTTCAAATTTCTATTTTAATATTCATTAAAAATTTTTTTTCCAAAAGGTAATATTTTTTAAATAAAAGGTTAATTTTTTAAAAAGTTAATTGCAAAACATACATATTTACATACAAATGCAAATTTTGTTTGATTTGAAATTTAATCTGAAGTATAGTAGAATTTTCGTACTGACCACCTCGATTAAATTTATTTTTACCGAGCCGCAATATCTGAACGCGTATTTCCATTTTAATATTTATTTTTAATTTTTTTTTAATAATAGAAAAAAAATTTTATTATCAAGTTGGAACAAAAGTGTATTATAAGTATTTGTAGTGCTACTTATACCATCTGTACAGATTTTTAAGAAATACTTTTTTAAAAATTTTGTAATTATATTATTCAATAGAACAAAATCTCAGAATTTGTTTTTTAAATTGTAGTGCAACTACTGATTTTTAACGAAATTTTGAACAATTGAAGTTAAATAAAATGCTCCTTTTATTTAATTTGCAATAATTTAGTAACACAAAATTTTGGAAATATTAAAAAAATGAATTTTTTTTCTAGGGAAAACTAAGCTTTTACATTAGAAAGTAAAAAATTTTCGTAAATTTTTTTGGATACGTGATAAATCCATAAAACGAGAAGCATATTCTCCATTTTTTGTCCCACTCATAATTTTTTACATTTAAAAATTATCAAATTCACAGGAACTTAATAACAACAATATAATCTTTCGAAAATAGAAATTTTACTCTAAAAGTCCCTTTTTTATAATTTAAATTTTGTTTATTTTTAACGAAGTTATTACTGCTTGAATTTTGAACTAACGTTACTTTTGTTCTAATTCAATACTTAATTCAATTACATGTCAAGAAGGGACTTGGTTTATTTTAATTTAATTTCTCTTAACCTACATTATCCATCCATATCTTCTGTTAGTATATAATTAATTAAAATCTGCAGCTAAATATTGTTATTTTCTAAATCTTCTCCTAAAACTTATTTTATACGTTTATATTTCAAAAGATAATATTTCTTAAGGTTAATTAATTGCGAAACACACACACACACACACACACACACACACACACACACACACACACACACACACACACACACACACACATGCTTACAATGCAAACCTCGTTTGAAGTCTAATCCAGTCTAATCTCTATAATGGAACGGCCGCCTCAATTAGGCAGGACTTATTTTCGCCGAGCCGCGATGTTTGAGCGCGCATTTGTAGCCACGCGTCACTGCCACGCGCCGCTCGTTATACCCCATCGGCGATGGCGATTGTTTCCCCTCAACCGCGCGAAAAAATGATTGCTGTAAGTCCGCGTCACCGAGCTGAACGCGTTGCAATAATTGCAACGCAGTGAGTGAATCACGAATGAGAAGACGAGGGATTTATCTCCGCAGAATCTCGCGATCATTTTGCATCAGCATTCGTGATGCGATACAACTATTACGTAATTCGTTTGATGAACTAAACAGAAGACGAAATACGCGCACGCATCATATTTTCGCTTGGAGACTTGGAAAGTCCGATTCATTTCCTTCACAATTGTAAATTTTATTCAGATAAAGTTTAAAATTGGATCACAAGATATCTCTAGAGTCGACGTATTACTTCACTTGAAAACGTTAGCAATAATTTCTTTTATAAAGAAAAACTAAACCAATTTATCTATCACTAAACTAATTTATTAAAGAGCATTATTGAAAGAGTAATCTCTTGATATTTATAACATGAATGATTGTCTTTTAGTATTAAATGGACTAATATTATAACTTTTCGTATTATAGGCATTTTTTTGACCCATATTTTATTTTTAAATTTCTTAGCACAAATTTCAATTTTTATTTAATAAAGATTTTAACGTTTGAGTTAAATGATTATTTGGCACAGACATTATTTGTAACAGACATGTTGAAAAGTAATTTTGAATTTTTCTAGATTTGAAAAAAATAAAATTTAAGTGATTCGTATCTTTATATTACTATTGATTTTTTTTTAAAAAATCACTATTACAAAATTTTCAATTCAAGTATGTATATTATATGTATATTATTATGTTATAAATATTTAATTTACGTACTAATATCCACAGATTCGCGTAAGCATTTTGATAGTGTTTGATTCAGTTTTAGAACCATTATATAATATTATTACTTTATTTTATTTTATTTTAAAATATGAATTATAAAATATTGCTTGTAAGAACATGTTTAACATATTTTTTTTCTTTTTTATTTTTAATTCTATTTTTTATGAATTTTTAAATACGTAATTCGAAAACCCGCAATGAAAAGCGTTATATTAATTAAAATCTTTATTTTTTAAAATTATTTTCAATATATATATAAGCTACTTAATGAGCTTATTTCGTTTAATATTTGTTTCTACTTACTTTTAAAAAATTGTGATTAAATTCATATTTACAATGTTCATAAATACTAATAAATCTGAACATAATCAATAATATACAATACATTATTAAAAATAATAATTTTAATCGGATGTAAAAACATCTCAGGTAATTATTTATATAAAAAAATTAGATGACTACAGCAGGGTTAAGACATCTTTTACACATTTTATAAGATTTATGTCCTGATTTTTTGTTGTGTTGGACTTTATGTTGTTTGGTCAATGTCGCCTTGTCAGGTTCTGTCTGTTTACGATAAAATGCCTATTCAATAAGACATAACCGTTAGCTCGAGATATCGCAATCTCAGGAGAGATTTATCGAAACCGCTGAATGATTAACTAACCGGAGTACATTCGCGATTGCAATTTCTTGATGGAGGGATCGAGATGGTGGAGGATCCTTCGGTCGGCTCATGGTAACGTACTCTCGTATGTTATGACAATTATGAGTTTTCCGTAGGGCTACTCGGGGGTGGCACGTGGCCTGACGACGTGCATATCGGTGAGGCAAAGGGAGAGACACGCACGGCGCGTGCCGCCGCGTGAGAACGGCCGCGCTCACACGCGTCTCACGCACACGACGCGCACGTGTGTGCACGCAGTTGTGAGAGAGAGAGAGAGAGAGAGAGAGAGAGAGAGAGAGAGAGAGAGAGAGAGAGATATGAGTAAAGCGCATGGGCTCCCGGGATTTACTCGCGCTCTCGTACTCGACTTCTCGGTGAAGCATCGATTAAATTTCATTCACGTGCGCTCGCTCGACCATTTACGTTATCACTATGTCGAATAGAGAAGAATAATTTGTTATTTGGAGGCGTTTTTGTTAAAAAATGATAATTGTTACGATATTTCACATAATATAATATTTAATTCTAAAGGGCGTGCAAACTGTACGTTAAATGTATCAACAATATTGATTACATTTTATTGAAACAAGAAGGAAAGAGATTATTTTGTAATAAAGAGATTATTTTAATTTATTTTAATGTTGATTTTTCGAATGTATTGTATTGTACAGCACATCTATTATTGCGAATGAACATGAAAGAATTAATGATTGCATTTAAAGGTCTCGGCGAAATGCTAAATTATTTAACCTCTCGATGGGGAATTGTTAATGGATAAACCTTTTGACATTTCGAAATTAAAAAAACATACTGAAAAATGGACAAGCAGAAATAAGAATTATTATAAAACGAATAAAACTCTTTAATCTTTTTAATTAATAAAATAATAATTGTATAAAATTATTGTCAAAAAACAACATAGAGAATGAAAAATAAATTCATAGCAATTCATAGCAATTCATAGCATTGAAATAATAAATGCAATATGTCGAGTTAAATAAAAATTTAACAAAAGCCCTGGTAAATAAATAAATCGGTACGCGCTATACATTTTACATGTATATCGCATACATATATGATTCGCGTTTCATGCTAAAATCTTTAACGACAGCGCGAAATTGTTGTTGATAAAACACCGACCGCAAAATGAAACCGCATTTATTGCCATCCTTTAATATTTCATCCTTAATTTTCCCTCCCCGGCGAATTCTCCTTCTTATTTTATGTCTGACAATATCTTGCTAAACATTCTTCATATTTGCATGGATACGTGTGATAGTGCACGTGCGTACACGTGCATGCGTACGCACGCGCACATGCCGACTCGTGCTTTGTCTTTACTCTTTACTATTGTACAACGCGCGTTTACGCAGCACAGGTGTGTAAATCGGAACTATTCGATAAGTAATTCATAAACAACGATAAATAATATCTACGAATAAACGAAAATTAATTAATTCTGTGCGCTTAATTAGAATAATATTGCACTTTGAACCTTTAGATTTCTAATGTCGTCAAACCATATTTTCCCAAATTTAATGTTATGTAATCGCCCGGGAAAAAATGTTTTATATTTTTAATTATCTAAAATTATGTACA
>NW_017259206.1:5543173-5544350 GCF_001594045.1 Atta colombica | reverse complement strand
GTGTTTTATAACGGGATACAATAGGCAGATAACGCTTGATAGAATTTGCATCGTCTTTATCCTTTTCATCTCGATTTAAACGCCAGAGATCAATAAACGAAAGTGGCATTATATATAAAATTTATATAAAATTATATAATTTCCATCATGTCTCGAAGATTTTTTCGCGCTAAACAGGCGGTTGGTAGAATTTTTTGCATATCATCAGAATTTTGAATAAATTGAGGTAAAATTGACAAAAAATGACATTTTTCTGACGTGCTATGCAAAAATTCTACCAACGGCATCATATTTTCTACGAAATCTTCTGGAAATGTACCATGATATTTTGACGAAAAAGTGATTTTTTGTCAAATAATGTTTTAAAATGTATTCTTTAAAACTATGTTGTTGTCATGTTTTAAAAATTCAAACACTCACGGTACTAATTTTTTGTATTACTTTTCTACGAACGTGATACATGTTGTGATGTAAGAAAAATTATAATACAATACAGCCATGAGATATTATCATCTATAATGATTGCTACTTGAATTGAGGATGAATTAATCGATCAGAATCGCGGTCTAATAAAATTATCACTTATATCAGCGTCAATCAGCGATTGCCTCTCGCGATAGATTTTCTCATTCAATCACTCGTGCATTAATTTAATTCGTTCTTATTCTCGCCTCTATTCCCCACGGGCCATTGAGCACTCGTTCTGTCCCATCGCACAGTGCATTGCAGCGAGGATACATATTCCTTATCGAATTGTGCATTGATTAATCGGTACTCTCATTCTCTGGTTACGGACAGATGGAACCGTTTTAGTTTTCTTATTTGTTACATGTACTTATATTTTAAGGACAAGTATCAAGTGTGTAAAAGTGTGTAATTTCTCCTCCATTACTGGAATTAAAAATTTACATTTTCTATATAAAAATGAATATTAAATACATATGAAACAGTACAATGTTAAATCATTTCCTAGTTTAAATAAAAAATATCTCATTTTATTGGGTTGTCCGGAAAGTTTCGTGCCGACTAATCTATATAATTTAATAAATGTATACTAAAATTTAAATCTTCTGCGTTTCAATTTTCCTTCAAAATCGGCACGAACTTTCCGGACAACCCAATATCTTTATTTTTTTTAAAGCCTAATTATTAAAATAACTTTTTATTTAAAAGTTTT
>NW_017259206.1:5537199-5543073 GCF_001594045.1 Atta colombica | reverse complement strand
AATTTTTTAATTTTGTTAAAAATTACGTGTAATATATTCTTGAATATAATACCGGCAAATGCGATATTTTCTTTATCATAATATTTTATAAAATATTCATATTTTATCGTTATTATACATATTTTACGTTATGAGAAATATTAGAGAAATGTAATATTATAAATTATATTCAATTTTTGATTAATTGATTTGTTTTGTATTAATATAATTAATAGGGAATAAAGGAAAGAAATCAAGCTAATGTTTGAAGGAACAAGAGAAATGTTAGCTTAGTCAGAAAATAATAAAAACTGCGTTATAATTGATTGTGAATGTATATCACATTATCATATTATTAGAGTGGCCTACATTTCTACGTTGAATCCGTGTTTGCATTTATGGCAAACTTTATTTATTATAATTTATGCCATAACGAATATATACGAGTAATACTGTCGCTTTAGGAGAAATGAGTTTAAACCTGAACTCTAACATTTTCTGCAAAAGAAAAATGAAAAAAGAAATTACGATGAAAAAGGATTTGGAAATAAAGTTAAAGTGCAAAAGTTAAAATGAGAATTAATCTCTCTTTCCCAAGCAAAAAAAATTCTCTATCATATTAATAAGCAATTCATATAGTATATAGAATCAGATACAATTTACGAAATATCAGATAAGCAGAAGTTTATCCGTCGCATTTAAGATCGTCAATTAAAATCAATTTAAGTCGGAAGGGTGATGCCACCGGAATGGAAATTACTATTGCGTCAAGCAAGGGTTTAATCGGTTGCTCATTAGTCCATCTTCATCCATCTCCGCGAGGATTAAGTGCCTGGAGTACGCCACTCCGGAAGGCTTCCTCGTGATCACGACGAGGGGGTTGCGACGTGAGAGATGCCGCGGTCTCGGATGGCTCGGGGATGATCGTGCGGGATCGGAGCACGGGACGTTGGTCGGGGTCATAAATGGGGAGGCGCGGCGTTCCGGAGCGGTATTTCGTCGCGTGACGCCGTTGCGTTCGCATCGATCCGCAACGACGGCGCGAACGTAGGCGAACCGTAAGGGCGCGGATAAGAGAGGCGCGCACACGAGCCGAAAATCAATCCCAGCGTGTCAGATTCTCGCGCCCGCGGCGCCGAAGAACGATCGGCGAATAGGGTTGTTTCCTTACGAGGCGAGGGTGACGACGATCGGCCACAATGCTGAAGAAATTTCTCGGCAAGTCCGGCCGCAGGATTTTGCGGGTAAGTGATGGTCCCCGTTTTTTTAACGAGATGTTCAACGGACGATTGACTTCTTCGGTGTATTGCTCGATTCCCTCATCGCTGCATATTTCGTGATACGACCTAATTTTTACCCCGTAAGTGCGGCAATTGAAATCCAAATCCATCGTCCCGGTCTTCGTTCACTTCGGTAGTCCGGTTTGCTTTGCTTCAGGTAGCTTGAACGCCGAGTCGTATTTAATCCATCCTCGTGTTGTTACATGTGAGATTTTAGCGGTACACATGTGTGAAAGATTAAATCACACGTTGCTGTTTACGTCATTCCGTCTAAGCGTGAAATTTCCCCGCGTGACGGTCAATTATTATGGATCGATGTTTTTAAGTGTCGTGACGTGTTGATGGATAACTCTATCGTGTAACTAGCTTTATTAGTCATGCAACTCATGACGACCTTTTTCGCGATGGAGTGCACTTTCTTTTTCTCTCTTTTTCTCACTCTTATTTTTTCCCTTTCGTTCCTTTTTCTTTTCGCTCGTTATTTATCAGAGCGATCTACGCTTCCTCTTTTGTAGGCAATCAAGAAGCTGTCCACCAAAAGTCGCAAGGCCAAAAGGTCGCACAATCCCAGCTCCTGGCACACGGCCATCCCGGACCTCGAAACGACCTCACTCTCGTGGTCCCTGCCATCCCTAGACGCTAAAAGTATCGACACGTACATGACGTACGTTGCTGAGAACCAGGAAGACTGCACGTCGAACTGTTGCTGTTGCGACGAGTACGAGGAGAACCAGAGAAACGAAAACAGGGAGAACGAGATGATAATCTAACGTCTGTGCCGTTAGGCGACACGGACCGGCGCCCTGCTTCTCCCCCTCCCCGGCTCGTTTGCCTCGCGATCGAATTCGCCGGCGATCATCCCCGAGAGGGTGGAAATGAATCGCACTCGCGCCGTTCGATACGAATATTTTATAACCCTTAACTGGTGAGTACAAGTACTCGTCCGGCATTTTTTTTTCTTCCTTTTTTTTTCAAAGAAACCCTCGTGATGATTAGTGCAATAGCTATACCAAAGAGAATATTTATCGAAAACCTGTAACTGGTTAAGGGTTAATCACGATCCCTCCGTAATCCGTGCCACTCACAACACACACCACACACGAACATACAGAAAGAACAGTTTTATTGAAATACATAAAAATTTAGCTAGACACGAATCTGAAAATAATTTTGTTGGTTTATTAAAATAATTATATAAAATATTCAAGCTAGTTAGGGTATCAAAACTGGTTAAGGGTTAATCACGATCCTTCCGTAATCCGTACCACTCAATACATATACATACCATATAGAAAGAACGATTTTGTTGAAGTATGTAAAAATTTAACTAGATTGCACATGAATCCGAAAATGATTTTGTTGGTCTATCAAAATAATTACGTAAAACACTTAAGCTGATTGCTACAATAGATTGTCAAAGTTTTTGCAACATTGATTATCATGCTTGCTTATAGATTTATTCCAGCAATATTGCACCATCATTTGCACGTACCAGCAATATTTCAGTAATCATCTTCCAGTAATATTGCAGTAATATTATAACATTATCCTAATAGTATACTTTATCCGGGATACATCCTGTGGATGTTCTTAGAATGTTTAAAGGACATACGAAGACATCCTCAGGACGTTCTCTAGGAATCTGTACTGTGCATCGTTCTGCATGGAGAAGTTCCATAATTATCTTAATGAAAATTTCCATAATTATTTTAATGGTCCAACTAAATTATTCTTAAATTTTTAGATTTATTTTTAGATCTACCTAAATTTTTAAATATTTTAGCAAACTCGTTCATGTGCAAGCGCATACACACGCAAACACAGACATACGAGCGCTTTTACGCACTCCTTTATTTTTCGATAGATACATGTCGCACGTCGAAAAGATGAAAAATGCTCTGTGGCTGGACCTCGGATTATATTATAGTCGTATATTTCGATTCCCTCGGCGTATCATCGAGAGATAGGAACGCGGTGGAGAGGCAACGTTTTATTTCCGGTTAGTCTTCCAGTTCTAGATTTATTTTCTAGCGCCGATTTTTGTATTTTTCAGCGATCTCATTTAACGCCATAATTTTATAAAACAGACGTATCCTACGTATTTATTTATTACTACAAATTTGTTACCTGATAAAATAGCCGTGATTACGAGCGCAGTTATACATTAACAATTAAGTTGATCCACTTGATTCAATGGTGGATCTTTTTTCGTTTTTCTTTTGTCGTTTCTCGCATTCAGAAAAAAATAGTGATGACAATTATAGTATAAAGACAATTATACAAGTATGATTTTATACAGGATGAATCAGACAAATCTATAATATAACTAAATGATGATTCCTTGTATAAAAATATTTATTTTTATTATTTTTCAACGTAGTCTCCTTTTAAAAAGTCATTGACTTATCAAACTATCCACACATAATTATGAAATAATTACGTGTGTTAATTTATTCAATTATGTACATTAATTCCACATATAAAATTTTTTACAGTTATCATCTTTATAGTTGCCATCACTATGTTTTTCTTATAAATACGTCGTGCAAGTGAAGAAAGGAGCAGCACGACGCTCCGCGCGTCATCGTCTCTTTCGACATAGAGAATAGCAATATATGACGTAGTACAAAAAATATATATATCGCCTAGCGTGTTATCGACAACCGTTCGCGCGCTGGAATGACGTCCGAAATAGAGATACAATTAGGACTTTTCCATACGCGCGGTTTTATCATATCGGGTCTAACTCGTGGATCACTATTTTGCAATATACTATATTCGGTGTCACGAACTGTTTTTTAGACAATTAATTATTTATTCTCGCGGCTCTCTCGCGAATCCCCTATGCGTCCTAGACACGTAAATCCATGGGACCTTACTGTCCAGGTAATTTAATAGATCAATTCTAAATAGAATCGTGAAATTCAAAACTTGTTCTCGTAAAACTTATAAGAACTTATGATTAATGTTATTTTATACATATGTATCCTAAAATCGATCATTCATAAATATTTACGATTTTTTATAAATCTTACGGTTAGTAGGAAGCTGTAAATTGCTATAATATTGCATAAAGTTATAAGCACTTGTAAGTTCTTACCTACAAGTTTTACAAGAGCTTTCTGCAATAAGCCATTAAACCTAAGCTTTAAGTTTTAAGCCTTAAAGAATTAATCAATCATAATCGATTATTTTTCGTACGTTCGAATTGTGACTAGTGAATTTCTTAAGACTTGAAGCTTAGGTGATGGCTTATTATAGAAAGCCTATTACGAGAATATGTTACGAGCCTCATAATTCTATTTAGAAATGATCTGTAATTCTCTAAGTAATTGTAAACCCCAAAGGAGAGAAACTTCAGGGGACGTTAGACTATAGCGATTAGAGTAACATGAGATTTAGGATAACGAGAAAAATTAAAACTATTTACTTCTTCACTTAAACTATGCACTGATGCATGTCTTTCTGCGGCACCCGCGGTTGTATTATACGTATCGACGAATCAAAACGTAAGACATTTATCGATCAATCTTGGGCAGAACGTTCTGATTGTACTCCCGTTATTTATCAGGGATATAAAGATTTCTAAGGGGCAGTTCTCCGAACTCCTAAACTCGATGTTGTCGTCACTTTTACGCTGTATAATCGTCCTAGGTGTTCAATATTTCGCGCGGTCAAGGTGCATCCGTTAGATTAGCCGATACATTCGACTCTCGATACAGGCAAATCAGATTTTAATTCCCAGGACAAGAGCACACAATAGATGAAATGTCGGTCGACTGTTGTGTTATTTAAAGTCCATGATAATGTATGTAATATTACCACACAATGTGATATACAATGCCTATACAACGTGCATGTGTAAAAGATAAAGATATCTTTTAGAACATACATGTCTAAAAGATATCTAAAAAGCATCGTAAAGACAACTCCTAGACATTGCATGTTATCTGGACATTATCTGCATATAGATATAACACAATTTTAATTAATGCTAATTATATAATTATCTAAATGATTTGAAGAATTAAAAATTAAACAAGTAACAAAAAATGGACAGTTAGCCAGGTAATAATAGTGTTTATTAAGATAAAATATATTACTACATTATAATTTTTAATTTCTTCCAAATGTTTTAAACAATTTTAATTTAAGAAAAAAAAACTTTAAGCCTGTTTTTATTCATACTCCAAGGTTGAATTTCTTGCACATCTTTTTGTCTTTTTCTTTCCAATGTGAAAAGAAAAAAGAAAGAATCATGTAAGTTCAGTCTTGGTCATGAAAAAAGAACAGAATTTTTTTATCATGTGCTCTTGTCCTAAAAGAGGACCATATCTCTACAAGTTATTTTTGTATTTCGCAAACCAATATATGTAAAACAAATGGTTCTTTCATAAGACTCATTTCGAATTTCACCTTTCGCCAAGTTTGAGGGTATTTATATGCAATAAGTTGCACCGGCCTGACTCACTCGAACCGAGTTTTTCTATTGTTTCCGATTGGCACCTTTGCTCAAAGCATGCAAAATCAATCTTCACTAAAAAGTAGCAAGATACATTTTCATTCTTCCTACGGATATTGATTTATTGTAAGAAGACAAAAAAAGAAGAAGAAG